>NW_017259583.1:1383038-1398097 GCF_001594045.1 Atta colombica | reverse complement strand
CACACACACACACACACACACACACACACACACACACACACACACACACACACACACACATATACAGGATGATCCATTTAAATCGATCATCTCGCTTATTTTTGATGATATAAAAAAATATTTCAAACGAAAATGGAATGAGGGGGTTTCAAGGGGAACATATTTTGGTCATGTTTTTTTTATAGGTGAAGGCGCTAAAAAGATATGAAAGTCATTTCCATTTTTTAAAATGGAATTGTATGATTTTTTTACACAATATGATTCCTTTAATTATTTTGTATATAAAAGTATTAAGGTAAATATAAAAAAAATCAATAGTTTACAAGATATTTTATACTTTATTCCAATATATATTAACATAAAATGTTAAATAATTCGTAAATTATTAACTTTTTGATAATCGTATCTTAATACTTTTATGAAAGTTAGTGTAAAGAAAACATATTGTTGCTTTAAAAAAATTGTATGTCAAAATGGATAATTTTTTAAATAAGCAACTATGTTTTCTTTCCACCAACTAATTCATCTCATTATTCTGTTCATAAAAATATTAAGGTTTATGATTATCAAAAAATTAATAGTTTACGAGTTATTTAATATTTTATGTCAATATGTGCCAGAATAAAATATAAAATATCTCATCAACTATTGGTTTTTTGATATTACTATCTTAATATTTTTATATGCAGAATAATTAGAAGAATTATATTGAGTAAAAAAAAATCATTCAATTCCATTTTAAAAAAGTGGAGATAACCTTCATATCTTTTTGGCCTCTATCTAAAAAAAAAACCAACTAAAATACGTACCTATGAAGCCAGTCCACTTTCATTTGAAACATTTTTTTATATTATCAAAAATAAGCAAGATGTTTTAGATGGTCGATTTAAGTGGTCCTGTATATATACATAATTATAATTAATCCATTAAAAATTATGAGATAATTATGAGATGTACTTGTCTTCCAGACATCTGAATTTGATGAACTTGATTTGATCCTGTCACAATATTCTGATTAGCAGGTATTCTAATGACTTGTTGTCCACTTCCAAGTACATTGCTAGGTTTCAAAGAACCCTAAAGAAAGAATTTTTATAATATATAATTTCGAAAGATGAATATAATTTTCAAAATGTAAAAGAATTATTTGAATGTAAATCTTTCAACCTGTCTAATGATCACTTTCTGCGGATTTTGCTGCGTGGTTGACTTGGACGTAATGAATGTAGGCTGTTGATTCGTCGTCGTTGAGGACTTGGCCTGAATACTCAGAGTTGGCGCAGGAAGGATTTTTGTAGGTGATTTTACAGTATTTGTTGGTATTATGGTTACTTTTGATTGCTGAGATGTTGAAGACTGTAGCAACTTGTTTAGTATCACACTCTACAAAAAAATAAAAGGATATATGTATAACTATTGTTGCGCAAGATGCATATAATTTGTAATGACTTGTATCACATAACTTGAGACAAACCTGCTTTGGCGAAGATGTTGGCAAAATATGTTGTTTGTTGGTAGAGAGTATAGTGCCCATCTGTGCCAATGTTATATTTTTCGTCGGGCTGACATAACTAGAAGAGGTATTATTGAGAAATTTAATCCCTTGAGCAGATTGATTTTCACTTTGTGAACTCGTAATGAGAACTTGTTGAGTACCAGATTGTGATTGATTTCCTGTCAATATCATCTTCGTGTATACCTATGAAAGATATTGTAATTCGATATCTGATATATTATTTTTCGAGAATAAAGTATATATAGTTGCATGTAAGAATGGTCAGTGAGTCTCAAATTCTTACATGCTTCAGTTTTATATAAGATTGAAAAATTGAAAATTTTGTAAGTAAAGAAATATATAATATAAATGGTAATCCAATCCGGGAATTCATATTTTAATTGCATTTCAAATGTGTTATATAATTTTACGAAGAATTCTGAGGATTATAATATCTTACGTTACGCCCTTGCGATACATTCTGTGTTGTCCGTTTCAACGTAGTTGGCTGTGAAAACTTAACATTCTGCATGTTACTGATCGTGATGTTCCCAGAGGCACTAGTTGTTGTGACAGACTTGGCGGGTTGTGTCCTTAATTGAACAACGCTCCCATCCACGGATTTTCCAGTAATCAGAGTCTGTGCTAAAGATTGCAACTGTTCAGCTGAAGCTGTTGGTGGATGTGAAATTTTTAAAATTTGGCTGGTGCCTTGTCCGCTCACAGGTGACACTATCATAATAGACTGGCTTTGCGTAGTTGGACAGATGTTTGGTTTTACCTAAAGAGGAAATTCTTATAAACAGACCATAGCGTTTAAACGATAGTTTTAATTGCAATTAAAAACGTTACCTGGACTGCTGACACCGGTACTCTCTGCACAGTAGGCTTTGTTTGAAACACAATATTCTGGTTGTTTTGATTGGCTATCGTGTAAACGTGTTCAGTTTGCACTTGCTCAGAAATTTCAGTCATTTCCACATCAGGTACTGTCGTATCAGTCTCAACGTTCTCGTCAATTACTATTCGTTCATCTGTCATAACTCCCTCCGAGTTTATGCATTCAAGTTCTGCTTGAATATTCGCAAACTCCTCAAAGTCATTCGACGGATACTGTTCGTTGCCGTGAGACAAAGTCAATGCACTAAGATCGCTGTCTCCCAGTGTGCGCGAATCCAAAGTCAAGGGTTCTACTAGAGCCCTTGTATTTTGTCCCTTATTAATGGACATGACGATGATACCTGAACAAAAATATCAGCGTCATGGAATGATCGATATCCATAATCTATTCTTATTTTAATAACTTAATGTCTTAAGTAATATCTTAAAATGCTAATACTTCTGATTGACTTATGACATCTTGAAACTATTTAAGACAGTCTTAAATATAATCCGAATACCGATTGCAAGTTTACAGTTAAATAATTAAATATAAGTAAATACAATAATTAAATATAAATTTTTATTTATATAACATCAATTCCATTTGTAAAACAATTGAGGGAATGCTCAAGTAACTAAATTATCGACGTTACAGTCGTATAAAAATCTCCGAATTGACTGAACGGAATTAAAAATTCATTTATAAGATTAAGATAAACGCAAACTTGGGAAATGGTGCAGTATTTCATACTAAAATTGAAAAAATTTAAAAACTTATTTAACTTTTTTGCAATTTTAATATAAAGTCCACTGTATCTCCTAATTTTGTGTCTATTTTAATTCTATAAAACCATTTTTTATTCCGATCAGTCAATTCGGAGATTTTTTACGACAGTATAATGTTGGTAATTTTATCACTTCAGTATCCCCTTAATCGTAAGTTGCAAGAATTCCTAAATATATTTGCAATATAACATGCAAACATAACTACAAAGTATTACCTTTGGCAAATATAATAAAATTTTTTTTTCATAGTGATATAATGATCTCGATTGTAAAAAAAAGTTCTTGAAAAGTAAAGTATTTCAAAAACGCAAATGTATAATTAAATTGATATATAACAACAATATTAAGATTAGAAACATAATCATAAATTATTCATAAATAAATTAACCAAGTACAAATTAATAAAGTTATTTTCAATATTAAATTTTAAACTTACATATTCAAATTATTTAGAAACTCATTACAAAGAAATTGGCCTTAAAATAAAACAATCTATTGTGATGTGAAGAATGCCGAATATTATTTAGATAAATATAATTAATCCAGCCGTAACTAAACAGCAATCATGTAAACTTAACACACTCGCCTGACAAGAAATCCAATTATTTAATTGTTCTATCACAAACGCGATTTTGTTTACCTATACGAACGCAAGATCTATACGTTATACGCGTAATAATCACCTCGATTACGTCGCTTGTTGCCAACGTAGTTAAGAATTTCAAAATGGTGTGGAGGTGCGATTTAAATTTGTCGTGCTCGTGCTTTTGAAAAGTCGCGGGACATCGATTCGGTCATTCACCCGAGTGAAGTTTGACGCGATCGTGTATTCGAACACGCTGAACGCAGACACGAATTCGAACACGTTAAAGAGGGAAGTGAAAAGAGTGACGGAGAGAGGAAGGAAAAAAATGAAAATAAACTTGAACCGAGAGTGCGGAGCGCGAAGTCGTCGTGGAACATCAGCGCCATTTCTCGGGAGAACGCGCCATTTTTGCGAGGCAGATTTTCGAGCGCGTACACGACAGCTCGCTCACGAGTGGCGTGCCGCGCCAAGTACGACGGGTCCGGAGACCCGACGCGTGGCACGCCGACGGACGAGATGTCGCGGAGAACGTCGCACGCGACGGCGTGTAGTCGAGACGTACGGCGCGGGACCTAACCTCAAACAGAATTTTCGTGGATAGCGCAGCAGCGGGAGGGGAAAAGGGGGCGATCAAGCGGGGTCGAATGAAAACGGCGAAATCGGGGCTTCGTCACTGGAGCACGGTGCGAATATCGTCCGTTACTCAGAATCCCATTCCCAGACAAACGACGGGATCCAGGACGATGCAATGGGCTCGACGTCGCACGTATCTCGTCGTCGGGCACACGTACCTGCGCGTTCCTTAGATAGCTCGAATTGTTCAAAATCACGCGCCCACCATTGCTGGCCCACAGTGCATCGCTGTCGCGTGTGAAAATTGCGGCTGGGAAAATGAACGTTCCGCGCGATAACGCGATCGACTAGGCCGATCAGGTAGAACGTGTGACAGTAGGACGGATACTATCGTATGCGACGAGCACGAATGGGACATAGACACGATTTCGCGCACTTTGCGAGAGTCGTCGAGAAATTCTCGCGCTTACGCGGGCGAAGATTGAACGGGTTGACGAATGACGAAACTGTCGAGCAAGATGGGAAACTTCCTGCGTATCGTCGAACGCGACACCACGATATCATCTGGCACGAGGGATGAGTTGCAATGGCGGTGCGCGGCGAATTCAAATTTGTTCATATGAAAATTGATATTGTATAATACATACATACAATGAAGTCAACTTTAACCTGTTCATAAGAATAAAAGTTTTATTAAATAAATATTATATAAAATTATTATATATTAAATAATATTAAAAGTTATTAAAAATTATTTACTCAATACTTAAAAATTAAAATTATATATAAGCTACGAGTAATAAGAATATACAACAATATACAATAATGTCTATTATATATTCTTATCTACGTTTTAAATATTAAGTAGTATTTTAACACTCGATATCCAGCGTTTACTCGTAGCCTATAAATAATTTTTTAATGTAATATTAATTTATTATATGAAAAATATTAGAAAAACATGTTGTTTATATTAGATGATGTAATTTATTATGATTGTACAAGCATGACTTTACACATTTTTTGATTAAAAAATGCATTGATTTGAAACATAAAAATTATTTTTATTTTATTTAAAATATGCTCCATCGTAAGTCACAATCTTGACCCACCTCTCAGGCAATAAATGGATTCCACGCTGGTAGAAGACTGATTATTTTGAAATGTTCCAGTTATCAAGCCAATTTTTGATTTTTGATAAATGTTAAAAAACCCCGTCCACCTCAAATTTTGATAAAAATTACGATCCTCAGAATCGACTCTGAAGGTCGATTATGGATTTTGAAAGGTGAAAATTACAAAAGTGAGCAAAGATTATTCGGTATTGACTAATTAAATATTCTAGTGAATTTATTCACTTTTGTAATTTTCATCTGATTTGAAGATACATAATCGACCCCAAGTGCTTTAAAAAGATAAAAGTACTGCTTCAAAAAGATCAGTACTTTAAAAACACAAAAAGTACTGTTTCAAAAACACAAATTTACTGCTTTAAATTCATTGCTTTAAATACACAAATTCACTGCTAATGCAAAGAATTTATGTATTTAAAGCAATGAATTTGTGTTTTGAAACAATATTTTTGTGTTTTTAAAAAACTGATTTTTTGTATTTTTGAAGCAACGAACCATAGAGTATAAAAATGTGATCGCAGCGCATGCTCGCAGCGGAGTATTTCGCGGCTGACATATTTCCTAATCTAAATAGTTGTCAACTTTAATGCATAATATCTCGGTTCGCAGAGCAAAACGATACTTTTTTCTACCAGATTTATTTCGTGCAAAAATGCATCGATCGAGTATATTTTTATCAAAATTTGAGGTGATTTTTTTAACATTTAGAGTATATTCACACGACTTGCATAGTCGCGTATGCATAAAGAAAATTATTCAATCACATTTAACGTGCGCCTTTATAGGAGAAATACGATGAATAATTTTCTTTATGCGGCTATGCAAGTTGTGTGGATATAGCCTTAAACGAGGAGCACAGACTCATAAAACATAAGGCATAAGAAAATCAATTAATCAGAGTCCTTTACGGAAAGGAAGGAAATAAAGGATTTTGATTGGTTCATTTTCTTATGCCTCATGTGTTATGCATTATGCAAGAGAGAGTCTGTGCTTCCCATTTTACCCTTTAAGTCTAATGAGGTTCGCGTTGCATGAACTAATAACTAAATATTTTTGGACTTAAAATGAAATAGATATATTGGGCTTTGAAAAGAGAGAAAGCGAAGATGCCGAATGCAAAAAATGCGAGCAACGTGAACAGACCTATATATTATATGTATGTACGTTTTAAAGCTGCGTCAGTACACATCAAGTATATATCGTCAATTTCAACATTTTTTTTTTATTATGACAATATAAGAAGGGATACAGCCGTTAGAATATCAGCAGTATGACTATCTATTGAAAATCCATAAAAATCATACTTGTACAATATATATTAAAATTTTATTAAAAATATCGTTTTATTTTATGTTGTTTTATTTTAGATAAAATTAATAAATTATAAAACTGATGTATAATAATTCTCTTCCCTGTCAACTGAAATTAATTTCATATACAGGATGGTTCACTTAAATCGAATATCTTAAATATTTCGTTTATTTTTGATAATACGGAAAAATTTTCAAATGAAAGTGAAACGGTGTTAAGGGGGACTTATTTTAATCACGTTGTTTTTTTTCTAAATGGAGGCGCTAAAAAGATAAAGTCACCTCCATTTTTTTAAATGGAATTATGTGATTTTTTTTTTAGATAACATGATTCCTTTAATTATTTTGCATATAAAAGTATTAAGGTAGAGATACCAAAAAACCAATAGTTTAGAGATATTTTATACTTTATTCTGACAAAAAAATTTATTTAAAGAGAAAATGATGCCCTCGGACTTCAATATATTTTTGGAGATGATATTTAAATAATTCTCTTACCCTTTGTTATTTCTGAATTTATACTTGCACATGTAGCTAAAATACACAGTTTCATGTTCTCCTGTGTAGTTGTAATCGTTGTCACAATGTTTTTTAATGTTCCCCATACAAAATGTCCAGACGATTTAAATCAGGAAAACGTGCAGGTCAATTAATGTGTCCTCTATCTATCCAGCAATGTTCCGAAAACATTTCGTGTAAAACTACATGTGCAACGCGTGCATTATGAGCCGAACAGCCATCATGTTGATACACATCTGTAAGCAAGTTTCTAACGGCATTTCTTCTAATAATTATGATAATTGTTGGGACAAAAAATCAACATATTTTTGGTCATTTAATGTACTCTCAATAAAGAAAGGGCGAATGATTCGATTTTGTAAAATACCACACCACATATTACAGCTCCATAGAGCTCGTTGACGTTCTATTTGTCGAAATCACATTGGATTTTCAACGGACCAGTAGTGCATATTTCTTTTATTTAATTATCCATGATTAGTAAAAGTCGATTCATCAGTAAATAACATCTTATTGAAAAAGAATTCATCGACCTCCAACTGTTGCAACCATTAACAAAATTCCAACCGATTAACATAATCATTCCCAATTCTTGAATGTAATGAAATGTGAATGAAATGAGTGGCGTTTCAGAATAAAATATTTGTTTTTGAAATATCAGAATTCCTCTATATCGAGAACTGATATGTGGATTATGTGCAGCCAAAATAGCAACTTCTGCTGCTTCATTAGTTTGCAAATGAGGTCGATTTTTTTATTTGAACAAACACTTTCAGATTCATGAAAAATTTTAATAAGACATTCAAAAGCAGCGCGAGACGGTAAACATTTTTCAGGATGTCTTTGGCTATATAATTTGGCTTCGCGCCTTTGAAGAGCTTCTTCCACCTAAGAAACATCTCTATTTTTTCCTTTTTCGTATAATCACTCATACTTCAAATCTGATATAGAGAAAGTCTAAGAAATACTAGACTGTGAATTGTTTATCTATACTGTACATACAATACATGTTATGGAATATGAAATAACTCACCTTAAAATTTATTTTGGCATGTGTAAGTATAAATTCAGAAATAACAGAAAGGGTAAGAGAATCATTTAACTATCGTCTCCAAAAATATATTGAAGTCCGAGGGCATTATTTTGAACATCTTAAATAAAAAATTTTTGTCAGAATAAAATATCTCGTAAATTATTGGTTTTTTGATATCTTTACCTTAATATTTTTATATTGCAAAATAATTAAAGGAATCATGTTATCTAAAAAAAATCACATAATTCCATTTAAAAAAGTGGAATGACCTTCATATCTTTTTAGCGCCTCCACTTAGAAAAAAAAAACTTGACTAAAATAAATTCCCCTCGACACCATTCCACTTTCATTTGAAACATTTTTTCGTATTATCAAAAATAAACGAAATATTCAAGATATTCGATTTAAGTGGACATGTATATATTAAATAAAATATTATACATTAAATATTATTTGTATATAGATATATCATTTTATAGTAATAAAATTAAAAAGTTGTAAAATCAAAATGCATAAAGGAAAAGTAAAGAAAGCGACTGAGGCTTCTAGAATTTTGAATCTAGATAGAATTTAAATATTGCTGGCTTTGAATTCATTTGTCAACATAAAAGTATTTAAAAATTCGTTAAATATAAAAAAACATTTAATAATTTTGAATTCGTAATTTTGCCGCGCAATTCCAATTAAATAACTCAGCCGCCGACTGAGTGCAGCATATGCGCGTCAGCAGATTCAGTGCTGTTCAGTGTGTTATCTTGTCAACAACAATCTGACGTATTGCTGAATTCGGCGTGTCCAGGTGTGTTTCGCCTGATTTCGCCGTGTCCGTCGCTTCTGAAAACTTCATTGCGATGGACTCAATTCCGAGAACACATAAAGGTATCTTTCTTCACTTATTATTGACCTTCGTTAATTATGACGTTCACGCAAACTTTAATGTGGAATAAGTATCAACTGAAAATGAAAAGAGTGTCGGTCGTTTAGCTTTGTCCAATGATGACTGTACTTTTAACAGTATATAAACAATAACTATTAGTGAATTATTATTATTATGATTAATGTGGTATTTGAAGTATTCTTTGCATCTTAGATTGAACATCGAACGTTTTCGAGACACGAAGTATCAGCATTTAAATTGCCGAATGATCAATCGAACAAGCGACTTTGCATCGTGACCATTCACACACATGTCGTGTTTTTTGCACACATGTTTTATTTTCATTTTTTATTTTATTAATATCACTTATGACATCTTACTTGAATCTATGTATTTTTACTTATGGTTACATATTTTTACTCTTATTACATTTTACTACATTTTAATATGATGTTTTGCATTAATCTGTATTACAGACATTGAGGCGCAGATAAGAGAGATACAATCAAAGAAGAAGGAGCTGCTGAGTGCAGCATCTGAGAAGGAGCAAGTTGCTTTGGGAAAAACTGGTTTCTATGATCAGGATATATATGACAGTAGCAACAATAAATTTGATGGTTATGTTACATCAATTGCAACAAATGATGAAATTGAGGTATATCATTATAATGTATTTTGAAATATATTCATAATTTTTAATTAACAATTTTCACTATTAATAATAATATCATTTTTTATTCATTTTTTTTTCTTTTTTTTTCCTTTTAATTAAAGTATATTACAAAATATAGTTTATAAAATTTGTATAGTTGGATCAACTCTTGAGATTAATTTAAACTTTTTTGTAATTTTTATAGGATTATGATCCGTTTGCGGACAAACGATTACCCACCTTAGTTGATAGAGAAGAAAAGGATTATGATCCGTTTGCGGATAGACGACGACCTACTATAGCTGATAGGGAGGATGAATATAGGCAGAAAAGACGTAGAATGATCATTTCTCCCGAACGTGTTGATCCTTTCGCTGAAGGTTGTTATAATTTGTTTTGTAACTTGAATTTTAAATTAGCTGCAGTAATGAAATAAACAAAACTATTAATTATCTGAAATATTAATTATCTGAAAAAAAACATTAAATTATTATGTGTGTGCATATGTTTTGTTTATTCAAGTTGTTAACTTAAAAATTATAGTCAATTTTTTTTAATTACAGGTGGTAAAACCCCCGACATTGGTTCCAGAACATATACTGAAATTATGCGGGAGCAGATGCTCAAAGGTGAAGAGACAGAGGTATGTTAAATTTTAATATTATATTTGAATATAATGTACACATAAAAAATATAAGAAATATTTGAAAGATAAATACATAAAGATTAAATATATTTTTAATGATAAAAGCATTTTAATAAATGCAATATATTTTGTATTTTCATACAGCTGAGAAAAAGATTAGCAGAAAAAGCAAAGGATGGCACTTTGAAAGCTAATGGCGAGCCTAAACCAGCTCCCAAAAAAAGAGGTCGTTGGGATCAAACTGATGATACTCCAGTGCAGAAAAAATTATCTGGTGCTTCGGCAACACCTACTTCTTGGGATAATGCGGATGTATGTTTGCCATGTTATTCTTATAATGCCTTAATTTCTTTTATTTAAATTTACTGTTTAAAATTTAAAATATCTTTAGGAAAACACACATCGACATTGGTTGCATTTAAAGAATGCGCTTTCTTAATGCTATGTCATTTTATCTTTATTATTATTAATTAGAAATGAAAGACAAACAAAAATAGAATGACAATAGTACGCTTCTCGAACGCAGTTATTGTATTTTATAAATTTTATCATACATTAAGTGATTTTGTTTTCTATACGCTTCTATTTTATTACACTTGCGAACATTTACTTACATTCAATTACATTCACTTAATTTAATATAACATTTTAATATTAAAGTGAAATCTAAATTTAATTTTCTTTTGTTATAAACATTTTTTTATAACTATTGCAGGTAACGCCAGCTGCCATTAGATGGGACGAAACTCCTGGCCATGGCAAAGGAGCAGAGACTCCTGGAGCTACTCCTGGAGTCAGTACAAGAATGTGGGATGCTACACCAGCACATGCAACGCCAGGAGCTGCGACTCCAGGCAGAGAAACACCTTCTCATGAAAAGACTGTTACAAGTCGAAGAAATCGTTGGGATGAAACTCCAAAAACTGAAAGAGGTATTGAATTACTTTACTACAAATAATATACTATAAAAATAATTGCAAATATAATTGCGAGAATATCGGTACTAATTTTTATTGTATAAATTTCATGTAATCAAAAAATTTAAGATAGTAAGTACATCCAATTATAAAATTATTAATATATTAAGTACATCCATAATTATATAAATATATGCATAATATAAAAATAATATAAATACATATTAATTTTATTTTAGAAACACCTGGACACAACAGCGGTTGGGCGGAGACTCCAAGAACTGATCGTGTTGCTGGGGACTTGATACAAGAAACTCCGACACCTTCGGCGAGCAAAAGACGAAGTCGGTGGGATGAAACGCCATCGAATCAAACGCCAGGCTCAATGACACCACAAACTCCAGCGACACCTCTTGCAACGCCCCATCAGGCAACAATACTGACTCCAAGTGCCGTCACGCCGACAGGACCCAAGGCGATGGGTTTGGCCACTCCAACCCCAGGACATTTAATGTCTATGACGCCTGAACAACTGCAAGCATATCGTTGGGAACGCGAGATAGATGAACGAAATAGACCCTTATCTGATGACGAATTGGATGCTCTATTTCCTCCTGGATATAAAATTTTACAGCCTCCAGCAGGTAAAAGGAGTATATAGAATCAGTATTTTTCTAGTATTTTGTCTGTATTTAATATTTTGAAAATATAAGTTTTTATTTTTAAAGGAAGTAAAAAACTAAAGCTTCTAAAATTTCTAAAAATCATGGAGAGTCTTTACAACAATTATCGAAATTATTTTATGAAACAAATAGGAATATTTGATATTTAAATATGTGTGCATAATTGTACTTTTTTAAGGATATATACCTATTCGCACACCCGCTAGAAAGCTCACTGCAACGCCTACGCCTATCGCTGGTACACCTCAGGGTTTTTTTATTCAAACGGAAGATAAGAGCGCTAAATATGTGGATAATCAACCGAAGGGCAATTTGCCATTTATGAAGCCGGAAGATGCTCAATATTTCGATAAACTGCTTGTCGATGTGGACGAGGAAACGTTGAGTCCTGAAGAGCAAAAAGAAAGAAAAATCATGAAATTGCTTTTAAAAATAAAAAATGGAACTCCTCCGATGCGTAAAGCCGCTTTGAGACAAATCACCGATAAGGCAAGAGAATTCGGCGCTGGACCGTTATTCAATCAAATCTTGCCACTTCTCATGTCACCTACTCTTGAGGATCAGGAACGTCATTTACTGGTCAAAGTGATTGATCGTATTCTATATAAATTGGATGATTTGGTGCGACCGTATGTACATAAGGTAATTATTTTTGTTTTTGCGTCAACAATTATCTGTTATTTTATGTTGTATTTGTTTTACTTCGTTTTTATTTTAATTACTGTCTGTTTAGATTTTAGTTGTTATCGAGCCTCTGCTGATCGACGAAGACTACTATGCTCGTGTCGAAGGCAGAGAGATTATTTCTAATTTGGCAAAAGCTGCAGGATTGGCTACAATGATTTCCACAATGAGACCAGATATTGATAATATCGATGAATATGTGCGCAATACGACAGCAAGAGCATTCGCGGTTGTTGCATCCGCCCTCGGAATCCCTTCGCTTCTGCCATTTTTAAAAGCCGTTTGCCGCAGCAAGAAGTCCTGGCAAGCACGACATACTGGTATCAAGATCGTACAACAAATAGCTATCTTGATGGGTTGCGCTATTTTACCACATTTGAAGAGCTTGGTCGAAATTATAGAACATGGTAAATATGAAGTTAACGCATATAACATATTATTTTGTCTATTTTGTTTCTATATATTTTAATTATATTTATATGTTTTTTGGAAAAATAAACACGGCATGAAATATTACAGGTTTAGTGGATGAGCAACAAAAGGTACGAACTATTACTGCGTTAGCCATTGCTGCGCTAGCTGAAGCAGCAACACCATACGGTATCGAAAGCTTTGATTCTGTGTTAAAACCACTGTGGAAAGGCATTCGTACACATAGAGGAAAAGGTTTAGCAGCGTTTCTAAAAGCTATCGGTTATCTTATTCCTTTGATGGATGCAGAATACGCTAATTATTATACTAGGGAAGTAATGTTAATCCTTATACGTGAATTCCAATCTCCCGATGAAGAAATGAAAAAAATTGTATTGAAGGTAAGGTTAATTTAGCGTTATAAATATAATATCATAATAATATAGTTTATGAATTAATCATATTACATTGAATATTTTTTCTAACATTCTGTATAAATTGTATTTTAATAAATTGTATTTTAATAAAAAATAGGTAGTTAAACAATGTTGTGCGACAGATGGTGTGGAAGCTCAATACATAAAGGATGAAATCTTGCCTCACTTCTTTAAACATTTCTGGAATCATCGTATGGCACTGGATCGTAGAAATTACAGACAGGTAATGGAGAATTATTTTGATAATTTCAGAAATAAATTTTTAATTACGTACGTAACAAAATAAATATAAAATTAGAAATAATATAAAAATTATAATAATAATTGAAATTGCAGCTTGTGGACACAACAGTAGAAATAGCTAATAAAGTGGGTGCATCAGAGATTATTAACAGAGTAGTGGATGATTTAAAGGACGAAAATGAACAATATAGAAAAATGGTGATGGAAACAATTGAGAAGATAATGGGCAACTTAGGCGCAGCGGATGTCGATTCGCGTCTAGAGGAGCAACTTATTGATGGAATATTATATGCTTTCCAGGAACAAACTACTGAGGTTTGTTTTTCTGGATTTAATTAATAAATTATATTGATTAATAAAATAATTTGATTTATAGGACGTCGTTATGTTAAATGGTTTTGGTACTATTGTGAACACATTGGGTAAAAGAGTAAAGGCATATCTTCCTCAAATATGTGGTACAATATTGTGGAGATTGAATAACAAATCTGCAAAAGTCAGACAACAAGCTGCAGATCTTATTTCACGCATCGCAGTAGTTATGAAGACTTGTCAGGAGGTAAGCAAGCATTTTTTCAATTTCTCAATTAATATAACGTAATATTTAATAAATATATAAAGATAAAGAATGTAATAAGATAAAAATAAAATTTAATATAGACGTGCGATATTTCTAGGAAAAATTGATGGGACATTTAGGAGTCGTTCTGTACGAATATTTAGGCGAAGAATATCCAGAAGTATTAGGTAGCATTTTAGGTGCGTTAAAAGCCATTGTTAATGTCATAGGAATGACGAAGATGACACCACCCATTAAAGATTTGTTACCAAGACTTACACCGATCTTAAAAAATAGACATGAAAAGGTAAAATTTGTATATATATATCGGGTTGCATATAATTTGACATAAATTATTTACTAGATAAAATGAAATTATTTTAAAATATTATCAAATTCATTCATGTCTTGAATGCGTATACTTTTGAATTCTTTTGATATATCAAACTTTATCAAATTTAATTTGTTATTAATTTTGTTGTAGGTACAAGAAAATTGTATTGATCTTGTGGGCAGAATTGCAGATCGAGGTCCCGAGTATGTTTCCGCTCGAGAATGGATGAGAATATGCTTCGAATTGTTGGAACTACTGAAAGCTCATAAAAAAGCTATTAGAAGAGCGACGGTAAATAC
>NW_017259583.1:1372574-1382938 GCF_001594045.1 Atta colombica | reverse complement strand
TAGATGTTTTTTTATATATTTATATACAAATATTTATGTATAATATTCTTTCATCTTTTTCAAACAGACCACATGATGTCTTAGCAACGCTTCTAAACAATTTGAAAGTACAGGAACGTCAGAATCGTGTTTGTACCACAGTCGCTATTGCCATCGTTGCTGAAACCTGCAGCCCTTTTACAGTACTACCTGCATTAATGAATGAATATAGAGTACCCGAGCTAAACGTGCAAAACGGAGTATTGAAATCCTTATCATTCTTGTTCGAATATATTGGTGAAATGGGTAAAGATTATATTTATGCTGTCAGTCCATTGCTAGAAGATGCACTTATGGACAGGTAAAATCAAATATTACATTAATTCTATTGTTACATATATATTAAGTGTACAATTTTGCTTCCGCCGTTTTTTTTCCGACATTCGAGGCTATTGTAAAAAACTGGTTATACATTTATGATTCAAAGTATTGTCCATCGCTGGCCATTACTTTCTCCCATCTTTCGGGTAGCGTACGAATCCCGCGTCGAAAAAAAAAACTGGTCATCTTTTGAGGCTATCCACCAATCGATCCAATTTTTTACTTCTTCATAAGACCGGAAGTGCTGGTCAGCCAGGCCGTGTGCCATTGATCGAAACAAGTGATAGTCAGAGGGAGCAACGTCTGGAGAATACGGCAGGGTAGGACTTCCCATTTCAACGTTTCCAAGTATGTCTTGATCACTTTCGCAACATGGGGTCGAGCATTATCATGCTGCAAAATCACTTTATCGTGTCTCTCGTTGTATTGCGGCCGTTTGTCTTTCAATGCTCGGCTCAAACGCATCAATTGCGTTCGATACCGATCGCCTGTGATTGTTTCAGTCGGTTTTAACAGTACACTACGCCGAGCTGGTCCCATCAAAGTATGATCTTGGAGCCGTGAATATTCGGTTTGGCCGTCGACGTGGAAGCATGGCCGGGCACTCCCCATGATTTTCTGCTTTCTTGGGATTATCGTAATGAACCCATTTTTCGTCCCCAGTCACAATGCGATGCAGAAATCCCTTCCGTCTTTGCCTTTCAAGCAGCTGTTCACAAGCAAACAAACGCCGTTCAACATCTCGGCTTCAATTCGTATGGCATCCAATTTCCTTGCTTCTGAATCATTCCCATGGCTTTGAGGCGTTTTGAAATGGCTTGTTGAGTCACTCCCAATGATCGTGCCAATTCTTCTTGATTTTGACACGAGTCTTGCTCAAGTAATGCCTCCAATTCTGCATCTTCGAAAACCTTCTCTCTTCCACTGCTATGCCGGTCTTCCACTGCTATGCCGTCAAAATCACTGTTCTTAAAGCGTTGAAACCACTCACGACATGTTCTTTCACTAATAGCGGTCTCATCATAAGTATTTGAGAGCATTCGATGAGCCTCAGGCGCAGATTTCTTCATATTGAAGCAAAAAATTAAAACCTCCCGCAAATGACGAGAATTTGGCTCGTAAACTGACATTTTCAATCGAGAATAACTTTATGACGCAGACACAAATCGAATGTTTCTATGGAGTTATGTTGACAGATGCCCAAGTTTATTGTATGACGTCTATGATTTATTTATTTCGACCACCACTTACCGCTAAAGCCATCTATAGGAAAACGGCGGAAGCAAAATTGTACACCTAATATTTCTTTCTTTGTTAAAAAAAAACTTTTCTAAACTTTTTTAAACTTTGAAGTTTATTTAGTTTCTATTAAATTATTTCTGATCAATTTTTTTCTTTTCTTTCATGGTTTACTAGAGATTTAGTACATAGACAGACCGCCTGTGCCGCAATTAAGCACATGGCATTAGGTGTTTACGGATTTGGGTGCGAAGATGCATTAATACATTTATTGAATCACGTATGGCCAAATGTTTTCGAGACCTCGCCGCATTTAGTCCAAGCATTTATGGACGCCGTAGATGGATTGCGCGTTGCGCTTGGACCGATCAAAATTTTACAGTATACATTACAAGTAATATTATTTTGCGTAAGCGCACGTATTTTCTAGCTATCAACAAATATTAAATGTATGCATTTGCTTTTTCGTATTACAGGGTTTGTTCCATCCAGCCCGTAAAGTTCGTGACGTTTATTGGAAAATATACAATTCTCTTTACATCGGTGGACAGGATGCTCTTGTGGCTGGTTATCCTCGCATCATGAATGATCCAAAGAACCAATATATCAGATACGAATTGGATTACGTATTGTAGAGAACTTGCAGCAATAAGACAATTCTAAGGTTCTTATATATCTATGAGTATAAATATCCGTATTAAAAATTCATCGTTATAAAGATGAGTTTATAAAGATGAGTTTGAACGAATTTTGAAGTTTTCTTTCTGAATTTTTACGAAATTCGCATTTAGAGCATGAAAAGAATTTAATATTTCAGGATATGTTTGGAACAACTACGTGTATGCCGTCATTTCCAATTTCTAGTAAAAAAAGGCAGAAGATGTATTATCCTACATTTAATTTAAAGTATAGATATTGTTCTATTGTCGATCTTGAAGGCATGGAAATGGCGACACATAATAAAAACATGCCAGGTTGTATTCTACTATTTTAGATCGTAATCCTTTTTTAATCCTAGATTCATTGGAATTGAAATTTTTTTCAGCTTTGAATTCCATAGATTTTGGGATTTTTATCAATGTTTAGAGACTTTTAGGGATCTTAGATTTTCCAAATTCTAAATACTATGGGTGCTCTTCAGGATCTCAATTTGTTTAAAAAACTGTTCTAAATTTTGAATTCTGTTAATTTAAACTGTAAAGCTATTTAACAAAAAAATTCATTATTAACACTTCGAGCAATTTAATTTGCTAATGCACTTTATTATTTCTATGATTTGATGAAATAGTTTGTTATTTATAATGTAATAACTTGATGTAGATACTCACGAAATTGTGTGTGTATGTGTGAACAATTTTAAAAATTAATTTTTTTAATATAATGAAAGAACAGAAAAGAAACAAAGAGAAAGAGAGAAAAAATTAAGCAGAAATATAAAAACAAAGTTTTATAATAACTTGTATATTAGTAAAATAATACAAATAAGTTTGTCTGAATCTTGAAATTTTTGACACATTAGATTTCGTGAGTTACTATTTCTATGAGTACTGATATTACTTAGCAACAACGTAATATTACTTTTGAATGATGAGCACAAATATCATCAAATAAAAAAAGATCATATTGTAAATAATGATTTCCTTGTGTTCTTTGTAAGAAACTCATATTAATTATAAAAAAAAATAAACTACATGTAGGAACTAAATAAATGATTTCTTATCATTGAAAAGGATTTTTAAATTTGAAATGAAAGGAATCGGCACGAATTACTTTAATAATTTTTATTAGTTGATCACAAATATACATAAATTGTTGTATATTTATCATTTTATATATTCTCTAACTTTTTTTTAATGCCTTTTAAAAAGGATAAATATGTTGGAGATGCCCATTGTTTCAATCTGGAAAGTTTTTCTAATAGAGATTAAAAGAATATAATAGAGACTATAATATTTAAAAGAGAAGACTATAATATTTAAAAATATAAAAACTAATTATAGAACATTTTAATTTTATACATATATACTACATCATATATTACCGCATCTATATAAAATCGTAAATCCATAGATTGCTAGATTCACTGGATTCATTAATATATTATTAGACTTTTTTATTCATATCTAAATAAATTCGGACGTTTTAAATATCATCTACAAACTTAAAGAAAAACATAAACTTTTTTCCTACAAATATTTCATTATCTTTGTTTTTGAAACAATTCAATATCACTTCGTAGAAATTTAGGATTAAGTAAGATTACAAATGTTGTCATTATATAGACCTTTTAAAACCTATACTTACAAACAATCTATTCACAATTATTTTCACAAATATAAAATCCGCACGCATTATAAATAAGTTTCTTGTATTTATTTATATAATACATTTATATAATACATTTAGGCCAATAGATTTAGCAACTTATTGGATTTACAAATTTACATATAAAAAACATATGCAAAATGAGATTACGTGGTTATCTTATTCCTTTTTATCTTACAATGAAAAAAGAAAATTGAAATCAAGTTCAAGAATTTAATTATTTACATCACATTAGAAAATTTTAATTATTCATTAGAAAATTGATAAAATTGTTTAACAAGGTCATCTCGCCATATTTACCCTGTACTGAAAAATTTAAGAACAATCGAATATTATTTCACGGGTGTTCATGTTGCATCGAACACCTTTGAACAAATTGGATTGTTACATTGACGACTAATTACAGAGAACGGCAACTCTTCGATTTTTAGATTATTTTTATAAAATGTGGCCTTAAATTTTATAAAACATTAGACGTGCTGTTCCGCACACACGCTAATTAAGAAACATCATTATTTTATTACAATAAGGTACTCTGAAATCTCTGGATTTTTGGTTGTATAGTTCCAAAATGTTAACAAGGGTTAAAGGCTCCAAGACTTTCTGATGGAATTTCGAGACGCGCTTTTAAGTTTTTTAGATTTAAACTGCAATTTCTAAATGATGATTGATTCTTTTGGACTCTCAATTTGAAAATTTTAAAGTAATATTTAATTTTACATATTTATTCTTTGAATTTCAAGATCTGATATTTATACATATTCCAATTTTGTGTTTAGACTGTGGAATCTCTTTGATTCTGTAATTTTTTTACTTTTGAAGACTTAGACCCTTATGCTCCAAAGATAAATATCTTTGGAATCATCTTATACTGTCCCTTACATACATCGCTTAACGAATTTATTAACTTGTAGCGATACGATTAAAATTACGATAACTTTGGTATATGACTATATTATATCAAGAGGCTTCAGTTCTTCCTAGCGTACATAATTTTAATACTCGTAATTAATAAAATATAGTTAGTACTTGTTAATTAATAAAAGTATTCAAATATTTCTGCACACCGTACGTTATATTCGTTTTTTTTTTTTCAAATCTATTGCATATTATAATTTGATTATAAATAAATAATAGAAAAAATACATTAGATCTGATCTACAGTTCCGAATAACAATCTTGTCTAATTAATTTACCTATTCATGCGACAAAATAAAAACGCAAATGTATCATAAATTTTCTGTAATCTTAAAATTTCCAGTGAATTTTAAAATTCTGGAGACTTTAATTGATATTTTAAATTTGGCTTCACAATTTGGATTGTAAGTTCTTCGGATTCTATATGACTCGAATTCAGGATGAAAAAAATTAAAGATATTTAATTTTAAAAACTCAAATTGTGTGTGTGTGTGTGTGTGTGTGCGCGCGCGCACATGAGAAACTCTTTATCCAATTAAATTAAATATATTGAATTTCTTAAATTTCTTCTTTGGGCTTTCATCCTGGATACATCAAGATTCATTACATTTTCTTCGATCTTTTTTTTAGGTTCTTCAACCTGTTAGTTCCTATCGGTTAGTGATTACGCCATATATCTATAAGAAATAATAAGTAATCTTCTCCAATGAGAATATACAATTTTTCAAAGTATCACATTTTTCTACATAAATATCTTGAAAATGCCATTGGAATATTTAGAAATTAATAAAGCTACAATTTCTTTAGCAGACTGACTATCTAGCTAACGGATACAATGCTCTTGATAAAGATGGACAACGCAGAGCAGACACAGACATTGAAAAAAAAAAAAAAGTAAAAAGGCATGACCAATACATCAAACGGCAAACAGATTTTTGCGAAATAGCAATCAGAAAGGTGTAACGATCGCCGTCGCTTCACCTCTGCTTGATGGCAAAGAGGCGCACTCGTGCCACTTATTCGTATGAGGATCGTAACATTCGACGGTAGAAATTGTAATTTGCGTGCGGTAGAAGTTTATCTCTTGCGACTGATCGCCGCCTATAACATAAAGCTGACTGTCGGCCGCTGCAACTGCCGGATAAAATCTGCCCATGCTCATGGGAGCGACGGCGCTCCATTTGTTCTGAAACATCATAAACAAATTCGTTGAATTAAGATTATATTAAATTATACTATTTTATAAATATCTATTTATTATCATTAATAGAAAAAAACGTATATACTATACTTACTAAACATAAGTGATAATTAAAAATAAATTACCTTCTCGAAAGAGTATCTTTCAACCGATGTCAAGACCTCCTGATTCTTACTGGTACCGCCAACGACGTACATATATCCATCAAGAATAGTGATTCCCATTTGCGAGCGTGGTGTGAGCATCGGGGCCAAGTAGTTCCATTCTCTGGTCACGGGATTATAGCTTAATACATCCTGACGGTGTCGACTATTATGGGTACAGCCACCCACAATGTAAATTAATCCTATAAGGAATATTTGTAAAAATTACAATATAAATTTTCAATAAACGTTTTTACTGCCGTTAAATAAAAGAAAAGATGTTTATAAATTTAACTGTCATGTAACTATCATAATTAATTATGATATTATTGGATTTAGATTTAGAATTATTACCTTCGTACGCTACGACACCCATACTAAATCGTGGCTCCGGAAGATAGCCTTCGAGAGTCCACGTATTACTAATGGGATCATATATCTCGATGGAGCCGCCGATATCTTCGCCTACCCATCCACCGAATGCGTACAAACTGTTATCCAAGGCACAAAGACCGAAATCGCATCTAGGTTCTTCCATACAAGCGATGGGAGTCCACACGTTATCACGAGGATCGTAGCATTCGCAGTTGGCGATAATGCAAGATTCCAACTCACCACCGATAACATATACTTTGCCGTCCAATAGAGCTACTCCAGGTAGAATACGTCCTATGCTAATTGGAGCTACTTCGCTCCATTCTCTAAAGAAATATTTATTTATTGAATAAAGAAAGTTATCAGATTTTGTTAGTTTTCTAACAAAATTTAACAATAATATAATAAAACCGGATATCGGATACCCGATGTTACATCTTCCGGATCTTTCCAGATATCCGATATCTAATAATTTTATGATTTGGTGTGTTCCTAAAAAAAAGAAACGAAATATAATATGAAAACTTTATCGAGAAAAAACAAATAACAATATTTAAATCAAAATTTTTGTTCTGGAAAGTTTAATTCGAGTAACTAAAAACTTATTACATTTCATTTTAGAATTGTAAAAAGAAAAATGCAGAAGATTGTACCCAGTAAATATGTCATATTTCTCGATGCTTTCGTAAGTACTCTCAGCAGTTCTGCCCCAGCTATCCGCAGAATGTTCCCGCTTGGATCCGCCGATTACCAGAATGTTCTTCCTGGCACAGATCCGGGGCTGAGCATGAAGAGGCACTAGGCAACCTTTGTTCGAGACTAGATCCGTTTGTATAGATCGCAGCGCGACGATTAAACTCGCGTCCTTGCAGTCTAGAATAATACGGTCTAGCCTTGCTAATGAACACAGTCGCAAGCGTACGTGGCTGAGGATCTCAAATACATAGCATCTCCGCGCGGGGATGTCGTGAACGATCCAATTGTACGCGGCCTGGAAGACCTGTAAAAAAGTAAAAAATATGTTTATGTCATATTTTACATGTCAAATATAATATATTTTTCGAATATGTAAAGTTGCAATTATATACTTGAATTATCCTTTGGGAATAACAAACCTGACATTCGGTATCAATGTGAATGTAATCGCTACTAAGAAACTGAACAAGATGTTCTTTGGGCAAATCCAAAAATTCCTCCTCTTGACAGACTTGAGGAAAATTGGCTTCTATAAAGCGTAGGGCAGTCTCCAAAAGATCTAGTCTGTTATGTACTTCTGCAAATCTACAATTAATAGCAATGACGAATGTCATCATATAATTTTTCTACAATTTTCCTGTTGCATTGACTTTTTATTGGATCTTTTTTCATCTGTTTTCAGAATATATTTAATTTCAGTTCTTACAATTATAATCTTCTCACCTGTAAATTCCAAGGGCATTAGAATAGTGCAGCTGCTGTTTGAGATAATTGATACAGCCAGCTACTACATCATCTAATTCTAACATGTCAGCCGCAGCAAATAACTCCTGTACATTATCCTGCGTGATGTCTACATTGCCACTATAGATGAAGTCCACTAACTGAGAGAGAATGTGAGGAGAAATTGAATGGATCTCCACGAGCTCCTGTTGCTCTTCAACCAGGCCGACAGTGAACATGGCATTGAAGTAGGCGCTACCAGCGGCCAGTACTGATCTATGTGCCCTGATGATTCTATCACCTGCCACCAATCCCACATCGCTGAACTTATTCTCCCGCCTCTGTACATTGAGATTGTGTAAAAGCTTTGGAGGATAGTGACCAACTGCATAAACAACACTGGATACATCGGACGACTGCTTCACCGATTGATTAGCAAAATCCATGTCAGAATTGTGGCCATTTTTCAAGGCTGGTGCCATGCCATCCGCCATGAAACCATCAAGATGTCCTTTATCCACAAATCCTAAGAAAATTCAATATGAGAAAAATAAAATGCTAATTTGCATACACAATAACACAATAGTGTTTTGGCAATACTACAATAAGCTTGTTCTTTGGCATAATATTGTAAAAGAATATAAAATTCAAAACATTTGCTACACATGTAAAAAATAAAATAATATAAGAATTAGAGGTTCCAATAATCTTAATAAATTAAAAAATTTATTAATATAATACATAAACATCATAATTTATTACTTTGATTCATATACATAAACGGTACATTTTTAATTTAATTCAAGAGTTCTATATTAAGTGAATGACTTTTGTTTTCTGAGAAATATATAGAATAACATAAAATATTATGTATTAATAAAAATATGTATAATTACAGATTTAATACAAGCTTCAATACTAGAAACATTTCCAAAACATTATTGTCTTAATTCTTATTCTAAAAATTGAATATTATAACTCAATAAAAAATTGGATATTATTATCAAATATACACATATACTGTATAATATGTAAAAATACTATAAAAGACTGGGCTTGATCATTCTTCAAGAATTTATTAAAACGTAAATATTAAAATAATATTTAAAAAATTAAGTAAATCAAAGTTACAATCTTTTTAATACTTCCAAGATTTTAATTAAAAGAAAATAATTAAGACATTTTAATTTAATATATGTATAATCAATAAGTTCTTCTAATAATTTAACCAGATGGTTTAATTTAAATCTAAGGATCGTTTTGCGAAATACTTACGACATAAACGAGAAAGCACTCTGTAAAATGATTTGATGTTATTTTTCCCCTTTAAACGCATCACTACCACCGCATGTTTGACAGATTCGTCGATTGATTCCGTATGCGCGGACAGATTGTTCCTGAAAACGTCGCGAGACGCGACTTCTCTGCTCGTTCAGATTAAATAATAAATTTCTTTGACAAGAAGCTTGACATACGTCAGATAACCTATTTAAGTACGTGAAAATAGACAAAGCTAGTCGAAGTGGGAACGACGCCAGTGCAGCCACGAAGAAAAAGAAGATCCCTATTCAATCCTTTTGACACTGACGAGATACTATTAAAGACATCTTACGGAAATTTGCGTCTTTGTAAATCTTGAAGTGATTAAAAGTTAAAAACTGATAATATTGCACTAATTTACGATTTATTAGTTTAGTAGATATATTTATGCATTCAGAACTCAATAATACTCGATTTTTCTTTAAAATTATAATTTCAGTGTTATGTCAAAGTTTGATTATCAATAGAGATGATAACTGCGGAGAAAAAAATTATAATTTTTCTGTAATATGAAGTATATTATAGTACAGCTTTATAAGGATACATATTTATTTATGGAATATTTATATAATAAATAATCATGAATTTAATAATATATAAAACAAATATTTATGTTAATAGCAAATTTATCAATCGTCGATAATGTCAATGTTCTTCGGACCATTGGGGCTCTTTTTACCGCCAAAAATTTGCCCAGGACGATCTTTAATATCTCGTATTCTTGATTTCTTTTATTTATTTCCCAAGAAAAAAAATGCTACTACAATCTCTAAAATACAGACTCTCAATTGGCCACTGAATTCCGTTTTGGACAAGAAGGGTGCCCAGATTCCTCCTTTCAATTTCAAAACGCACAAAAATCGCAAAAGCGATTCATTATTTAAAAAATAACGATAAAGAAAAATTAATTCAAAATGCATATATTAGGTATGGGAAAAAGTTCATGACGTTTTTTTAATGCCATCTAACGGGAAAAACGCCACGAACTTTTTCCCACACCTAATAATTATATAAATAATTATATAAATACGTAATACAAATATTTAATAATAATTATATATAAA
>NW_017259583.1:1367709-1372555 GCF_001594045.1 Atta colombica | reverse complement strand
TATATATATATTTATATATATATTACATATTTATACAAATGAGAAGCAGACTTTCAAAATGCATTTGAATCCCAAATTTTTTTTTTTTTTTTAATTAATGACGGCGTAGTGTGTTAAGTGACTTATATTCTAAGCTACTCTGAAATATTCAGAAAGCATTTTTTCATTATTGATTTATATGCTGAAAAAACATACGACATTTCGAAGTTTCTTTACATTAAGTTTCTTAACTAGAAAAAAAAACAGAATACATTTGTTTAATAAAGCTTTTTTAGCAATTGTTAAGCAATTTTATCTATTATTTTACATTCTACTGACTGACACATTGTTATTTTCTTTTTATGTAGTTTCTTTCTTTCACGTTTTCTAAAAATTACAAATTTTGGACAAAACGCATTTTTAAAATCTGTCCTCAAATGTCGAAAAATAATCGCAAATTTAAATGAAATTCTTTCTCGCGTAAGAATGACGAAAAAAATAATAATTCATTATAAGGAACATCATTATGGTATTATTAATCAATTAATCAACAACGATATACAATGTATAATTTATATATTGTATATTCCATACTCTATTGACACATGAGCGTGTATATACAAAGTCTTTCGTGGAAGAATTTCATTACTCTTTTCATATAAAAAACTGAATCTTCGCTAAAAACTTACAGTTCATTTTACATCGATTTTGCGATTGTTAACATACATAAATTCTCTATCTGTCTCATCGCGCGCCGAGACTTAAATAATTAATTACGCGGCTACTTTACCTCCATAAATCAATTATACGCAATATCGCATTTATAGTCGCTACCTGACACTCATTAATTTGCACATCAGTTGATCTTTTTAAATTTCATATTATTATGCTCCATATTTTTTTTTACAAACATTCTAAACATTAAAAAGGAATTTTGAAAAAACAATTCAAGGATCTAAATCCACAAATCTTAGTCTTCTATATATCTTCCAAATAGCATACAATGTCTATAAAATACTAACAAAGTGCTAAAAAAAGGACATATAAGCGTTTGTTTTTAATATTTTGCAGACATTGCTGTGTTATTTTGACTATTATGTGTAGAAATCATTTTTTAATTAATATTAAATATTTTCAATATATTTTAATCTATGATTATTGTGAGTCTTTCATTTTTAGATATATGAGCAATTGAGTTTTTAGATCCTTGATTTCTCAGATTATTGGATTTATGATTATTGAATTTTCTGTAACTTATCATTTCTCTCAATTTTTCAATTCTTATAACCTTATCTTGATAAGCGCTCAAGCTTTTTCAATAATAAGTTCTTCTTATTAGTTATTCTTATAATTTAAAGATTTGGGTACACAGATGTAAAGATACCCAGGTATCGACTTACAAGGATTTAAAAATACAAAAATCTAAAAATTCAAGAATGTAAATTTTCAGAATATTTTTCTTCCTTTCACATCCAGACAATGGAATTTGCAATCAGTATTATTTACAGTATGTTTATTTTGCAGATGGCTAAATTCTTGGATTCTTAAATCCTTGGATTTTTAGGTCGGTTGAACTCATAGAACTTTGGATTCCTAAAATGCTAAAAACAATTACATTTTCTCTTAATTATTTTAGATTTCTTTAACAAAAATGTATAATTTTTATATTTTTGGATTCACTAAAATTTTTATATTTTTGGATCCTAAAATTTCTATAAAGATTTATGGAGTTATGCGTATATAAATTTTCACGGTACTAGATCTTTTCTTCCTTATTGTCTGTACTGTCTATTGTAAAGAAACAAGTTTCAAGTTGACATTATCTTTAGAACTTGTCTACAGATCCAATCTTATAATTCAATGTTTGAATTTTTTAATTCACAAAATTCCTAAATTTCTACAGATCTATAAATATTGTGAATCTTTCAATTCTTGATTTAATTCTTGGGCTCTTTTTAACCCAAATATTCAAGTTGATAATTATGCTATGATAAGAATGTTTTTTGCTCTTATATTTCCATACTCCTCGTTAAACCCATAGTTCTACGAACGTCCATTACTGATTCTGAAAGTGTTGAAAAACTTCAATTTCAATAATTATCCAAGGACTTAAGTCTCCAGAGACGCACAGGACTGCGCTTTCCTTTCTGCAGCTTCATGGCTGTCTAAAGGGAATTGGACATTATTTACACAGCACACATTTACACGATATGTTACAATCTTTTCTTCGGCAGTGAGCCGAAGGCCGATAAAATGGTAGATTTGGTGTTGCTACTGGATGACGTCAGGGTCAAGGTGGGTTGTGTGAGAAGTACCGTGGGTTTGGCGGTTACAGCAGCGGCAGCGGCAGCCGCGACAGCGACGGCGGCGGCAGCACCGCCCGTTGCCACTTGGTCCCACTTACTTTTCCGTTTTTTGGCGTCGGCACTCTCGGCACTGCTTGATGAGCTATTGGGTCGCTTAGCCGTACCAGATACGATCTCGATCTTCGTCTTCTCTTTGCGCGCCTTCTCGAGCTTATCCATCTCCGCCTTCTGCACTAGAGCAAGTTCCTCGTAATACGAGTCCTTGCTCCACCTGAACGGGTCGAACCTGTCCGGTGGGTAGTTGGTGCCCAGCTCGTTAATGCTACAAAACTGAATGAGTTTTTCGTAAATGGAGGGATTCCGGAATTCCTTGCGCTGTTGAATCATCATGTTCATGTCCAACCCGCCGCTCTCCATTTTCTTATAGAGCCTCGCAATCTTGTCCTGCAGCTCAGCGGGACATTGACCCGGTGCTTCCGGTGGTATCGTCACACCATAAGAGTCTCCTGCCTCACCGTTATTATCTGAAAGCAATTCTCCGGAACGCGAGGAGGGCGACCGACGCTCAGTGCCACCGCCGACGGCAACAACGGCGGCAGCGGCGACGGTGGTAGCGGCGATGTTGCCGACAGCCGTGACCGGGAGACCATTCTCCTCGGGGCGTTCTGCAACCGTCGCGGCGATCGCCACGCTCGCCGTCATCAACGATGATGACGACGGCATCGGCGGCAGCGACGGCGGCAGCACAGCAACAGCCGCCCCCTCATCGTCGGAGACTACCGCATCGTCAAAATAAGAGACCAATCGCTGCACCTTTGTAGCCGTTTCCGGCAAGTCGCTACTACCCGCGGACTTGCCGACGGCGGGACTATGCGAGGCTGAACGGCCTCCAGATATGGGACTGGTGCCAGATCGGGCCTGGGGCTGACGACCGACTTGGGCATTATGCGGGGCGGCCCCCTGGGGAGTGTTCGAATTCTCCTCCTGCAGGCGCTCGTCTTCCACCCCGTCCTCGCCCTCCGAGTCGGTATAGGTGGCCGTGAGAGATGCCAGAGCAACACTTTGTACAGACATGGTTAGTTGGCTTTGAGTGCCCGCCGTGCTACCAAGCGATATTTTGTGTGGGAACTCACCGGTCTGGCGCTGCGCGGCCTGGCCCAGCGCCCAGCTCGTTACCCACGCAAGGGCTTTAGGCGCAGAGACAGAGAGCTTTTAATGGGCCTGATGGGCGCGTTGAGCTTTGGTCGCTTTTACTACGAACCTAAAATCATATACATTTATCAATAAATATATTATATTCAATTAATATTATTTTTCACATCAAGTTTAATATCAAATATATTCATCAATTTCAGGTTTATCTACAATATTATAATCTTTATGGAAAATTTATATTATATTACCTAAACTCGTACTATTATTATATCGCTTTTAACACAAAAATTAATTTTCTATTCGTTATAAATTTTCCTTTCCTAATTTTGCAACATGCTTCTAATCCAATTCAAATGTATGAAAGTTACTCCAAAATGTTCACACATAATTGCTACGCGAATGACATTTATTTAAAAGCAACGAGTAATTATTGACAACATTAACATTTGTAGCGGCATTTAAAGTACACAGACATAATAGAAATACCTTATTCGTTCATATGAGATCAAGCAAAGAAATGTAGGTTAGGATTCAATCGAAAAGCAATAATTCAACTATCGGCGACAAGAGAGCTTCACTAACCTTAAACTTTCAACGTCTACGATCACTTGATTTAGTTTGGACCTGCTCGTCCGCACATTACGAACAATTCTTAATATGGTCGTACAAACAAATACTCCACAAAGTGAAGCGAGATTAATCCGCCATGTTCCGCCATCGGAGTGCGTTCCTTCCCGACGTACTTTGCAACTTGTCGTGTTGTTTCGGAACTGTTCGGCTAGCATCGCATATGTTCGGCGATTTAATTCAAAACATCTATAAACGTAAAGGCTTAAACACAATAGGCATAGGCAATAAGTATAGATAATAAGGAATGACAGCCATCCAATTAGAACTCTGGGAAATAACATCGAACTTAAACACCAGAACTCTGATTGACGGCTCATTATTCCCTATTCCCTGTGTCCATTGTCTGTGCTATTGTGTTTAAGCCTTAATAAAAAGGCTAGTAAAATATTAAGGGCTCAGCACAATAAAAGAAACAGAGAACAGAGAATAGAAAATAATGTCCGTATTTATAGTCAGACCTTGTATTTAAGGCTTCTTTAAATTTATCTTTAGATGCTCAGCAGCCAATGAAATAATTCGTAGAGTATCTAAAGATAAATTTAAGGAAGCCTTAAATATAAGGCCCGATTACGAGTATATAAATACGAATATAAGAATTTCAACCTATCAGAAACTATATATTCCACAATATATGATTTCTAATAAGTTGAAATTATTATTCTCTGTTCTCTGTTCCTTTTATTGTGCGAAGCCCCTTACTTATCATGATAAAAGTAGTATTTACATATATAATACTATTTATTAACAATTTATATATATTATTAACAATTTATATA
>NW_017259583.1:1355628-1367619 GCF_001594045.1 Atta colombica | reverse complement strand
TATATATATATAGGGTTTGTCGCTAAAATCCGGACAAATTTCTATTTAAATTTTCCGCTACATTGTGCCTCCGTCAGAGATTGTTGTTAGCATCCGAGAAAGCCTAATGCTTCTAGTAAACAGTCGTATTCTCAAAATGGCTGCGATATTGAAACCATGTACGGAGTATAATTGAAGAGCCGCGATCATTGAAACGCCTTCGCGCTGGACGCTTAGCAACGAAAACAATTCGCTTCTTTGGATACCCGAGAACAACCGTTTATGATGCTATGGCAAAATATATGGCTTTAGAACAGTCCAACAAAAATTCAGTATGCCAGCAAGGAAGAGTCACTCGAAAGAACGCACTGCAAGGATTTTCGCAGTCGTTAAAAGGGCGCTGATTTCCGATGACCTAAGGCAATCGTTGCGAAATCGGAGTTATTTTTAAATATACGTAAATATTTATATTTTAGACAAATTAAGTACATATAAAAGTTGTATTTATAATTGTTATAAATTAAAAATAATAAAAATTTAAATCTTTTAAATATTTTTAGTTTTCAGAATAACTTATGCAAACTTTGGAAAAAATTTTTCATATGTAATTACAAAAATTATTGGGAGTGTGCATTAATTTTAAAGGATTTTTTGATAAAAATACGACTTTATTGTGAAAAAATAGTTACAAATTAATTATTCAAAATATTGTCCATCGCTAGTCACTACTTTTTTCCATCTTTCTGGTAATAGATGGATTCCACGTCGAAAGAACGACACATTTCATCTTTTGAGGCTATCCATGAATCGATCCATTTTTTGATATCTTCATAAGAATGGAAGCGCTGCTCAGACAGATCATGAGTCATCGATCGAAATAGGTAATCGGAAGGAGCAATATCTGGAGAATATGGCGAATGTGATAGGACATCCCAGTTAAGCGCTTCTAACGTTTCTTTGACTGCTTTCATGATATGTGGCCGAGCGTTGTCGTGCTGGAAAATCACTTTGTCGTGTCTTTTCGAGTAATCTGGTCGTTTTTGCTTCAATGCTCGGCTCAATTGCATCAATTGTTGTTGGTAGCGTTCCCCAATGGTTTCGTTGGGTTGGAGCAGTTCATAATATACTACACCCAGCTGATCCCACCAAATGCAAAGCATGAGCTTGGCGCCATGAATATTTAGCTTTGCTGTCGATGATTTTTTGCGCTTCGGATTATCATAGCGTATCTATTTTTCATCACCCGTCACGATACGATGTAAAAAACTTTTTCTTCTGTGTCTTTGAAGCAACAATTCACAGGTCATTTTGCGTCTTTCGACATCCCTCGGATTCAACTCGTACGGCACCCAATTTCCTTGCTTTTGAATCATTCCAATGACTTTCAAACGTCTGGAAATCGTTGATCGATCAACATTTAATGATTCTGTAAGTTCTTCTTGCGTTTGACTCGGGTCTTGATCGAGTAAAGCTTCCACTTTCTCATCTTCAAACTTTTTCGGCTGGCCTGGACGTTCCTTGTCTTCCATATCAAAATCACCTTTTTTATAACATCGAAACCAGTACTCACATTGAAATCGATGGAGGAAATGGATGGATAATCACCATAAGCTTCCGACAGCATTCGTTGACTTTCAGCAGCACTTTTCTTCAAATGGAAGCAAAAAAGCAAAGCTTCTCGTAAATTACGTTTTGTTGGCACAAAATTCGACATATTCAATGCTTAAAAAAACAATATTGTTTACATTTCAGCAAAATAACATACTGAAAATTAAAGCCACATGATGGTACTTTGAACATAAAGGTAGCAATAATGGCCCGATATGATAGTACTAGTTACGCCATCTCTTGAAAATCCTTTAAAATTAATGCACACTCCCAATATATAAAATTATACATAATATAAAAACGGATATTTAATATTTTATATACAATTATATATAATTATATACTAATATGTTCATATATGTAACATTTTTTCCCGAGAGATTTCATTGTGATTCATCACTGATTAGTTACAAAGATTTAGAATAAATAAATATTTTATTTATTTATTGGATAACTATAAGTTCATGCATCACAATATAACTTTACATGAATAATCTTGAATAAAGTACTCACTTATATTATAAAATTGAAAGTTTTGTTAGTTATTTTGTAATACATTTCTATATACATTTCTATTAGAGTACAGAAAATACTACCCATTAAAAAATACTACCTATTAAAATAATTTACGATCAAAATAGTAAACAAAAAAAGTTATATTATTTTTAAATACGATTTAGAATAATTTGTTTCATAATTTTTTTTATAATTTTGAAATATAATATTTTGAAATATCTTACATTTTTAATAAAATACGTTCAATAAATAGTGTTTTTTGTTGATTGGATATTTTATTTAAATCTAAACTAAGATTGAACTTTATTCCTCTAGAAACTTCAAACAATTAGCGCAAAGTGTTTATAGAGATATTTTTTTTTATTAATGCCTTTGAAATATAAACAAATGAAGCACAATGCTTATTACTAATCATCCATATTCTGTGAACTAAATATTCAGTTTTTAAAACAAGTTTTTGAAAAAAGAATTGATATAACATGAATTTGAAAAATATAACTGTATTTTAATGTTTATCATCACGACAACTGTTCTTATTAATAGCATGTTAAATTCATGCTGAGCTCATGAATGTTAATTTGTCAGTGACACCAATGCATTACGATATAATGCTAAGTCTAAACATTGAAATATATGATTTAGATAAGATAAAAACGATAAATGATTACGAAAATATATCCTTTAAAGGTGATTCTAATAATCATTAGTGTTCTTTACCTCTGACTCAAAATATCAAATTGCAAAGACTATCTAATAAATATGATATATATTTCGGTGAAGTTGATTACAAGAAATGGTATAATCATAAACTAACTAAACTATATACTGGAATGGGCATCAAAGAAAATTCGTGGTCACAATTGATCGGCCATTTTAGTTGGGACGATATTTGAGCGAATATCATTCCGCGCGCGCTGTGATCGATGTATCGATCGAGGTATGGAAATCTGGACATGAATAATATGCAAATAAAAATAATGTCATTTCAATTTTATAGGTATATTCAATAAAATAACATTAATAACATTTTTGATATTCATTAACACATGTGCAGGAATTGATACATTTAATACAAAAATCCTTATCTATGAAATAAAATGTTCTTTTTACTTTTCTGTCCACACCCAGACATACAGCACTTTATGTTGATACTTTATACATTTTACAGTCACGCGATTTTATAATCTTTCAAAGTAATCTTTCAAATACAATCCTACACACACAATGATCTTGCTGATATATGCGTCTCACTAAACGTAAGTGCGCATGAGCACCTGAAAGCTTCTGATTCTCTCTTATATCATCCTTATTGTTTACCAAATATTAAACAAGAATGACATGACATCCGAGGAGCATTCGAGTGAGAATCCAAATGCAGCCTTATGCTCGTAGTCAGACTTTATTAGAATTTAGATCTAGGCATTAGAAGCGTGTTCAGATTCCCATTTAGGCACTCGAGTGGGAATCTAAACTCAGTATTGGATTGCCTTCAGGATTGATTTTCTCTAATCCATTTACTCGTATTCATATGACCGTATTCATAGTCAGGCCTTATATTCAAGACTTCCTTAAATTTATCTTCAGATATTGTACGAATTATTTCATTGGCTGCTGAACATTTAAAGATAAATTTAAGGAAGCTTTAAGATTTTACAAGGTCTGATTATGAATACGGGCAATTGTGTCACACCGTCTCACTTATATCGCTTGTTGGAAGACACACTTTAGCAATCTAGTTACATAATGCGGGCATCATGAACGTGTTGATACCGAATTGTTCAAAGATGGTCGGAGTAATGCCGTACACTTGTAGAAGTGCGTTACGTCAAGTAAGTGTCTGCGAAACATCGGACTCGACATCGAGATATCATATGATCTTTCATTTGTTTACGCCCGACGCAGAGAATTGTTGTCAGTTCTACAATAATGAAAATCATTAAAGTGTTGTGACATGTCTGTCTTTTCTTTCAAAACTCCCAACTTTGTATTTAAAATAGAACGGAAAAGTGTCAAGTTCTTTAGCATTGATTTAATAATTACAAATTATTTTTTTATTAATGTGAAGACTGATGTTAAGATGTATATGATAATTGTGTCTTCTCTATGTCCCTAAGGGACTTGGTTAGACAAGCCTATCAAAAACAGATTTTGCAATGCAAACTTTGTCAGCACAATTTTGCCAGTTGGAATATAACGAAATTTGAGATAATTGCAAATTGATTGCAGAAATTGTATAGAATCTACCTTTTTATAACCATATAAGGCAATATTTTATTAAAATATATGGATTATATCCATTTAAATATTAATCTATTGCAATATTCTGCTCAAATTTGCTGGCAATCTGTTAGCGTACTATAAACCATTATTTTGTATACTGAAATCTTATTTCGAGATTTTTAATTTTATATATTTTCAATAGATTAGAGCTTTACATACTGCGACAGTACAAAATGCTGAAGCCAAACTTAAGACCTTCTCAATTTATCGTTGGAATCCAGACAAACCTGATGAAAAACCATATATGCAAAAATATAAAGTTGATCTGAATGCGTAGGTTTTGTTTCATTGAATGTATTAAATATTTTTCTAACATTCTCTTCATATATATATATATTTTGGCATTTAACATATTTTTTTCAGTTGCGGTCCAATGGTATTGGATGCACTAATTAAGATTAAAAATGAGATGGATCCAACATTAACATTCCGTCGTTCCTGTCGTGAAGGTATCTGTGGATCTTGTGCTATGAATATTGGAGGAACAAACACACTGGCGTGTATCAGGTATTTCTACCTGGCATATAAGATACCTGAGCTGAATAAGGTCCAGCACTAAATAGGTTCACTTGTAAATTTATTACTTTAAAACTCTCTTTACTCCTGCAGTAGATGCTTAAAAAATGTACCATAGGAAGTTGATAAAAAAGATTAAAGAATTGAAATTGGCAGCAACACATTTTTAACACAATAAAAACTTATGTGTCCATTTTTATAACAATCTGTTAACAAATTTACCAGCACACAATGTTACATAATTTATTATAAATATTATTCAACTTCCTAGCTATGAAAAATAACAAATAAATCAATTTTTTGAAATGAGTATCCTCCATAAGTTTGGAATACTCTGTTTTACAGGATTGTAAATAATTATTTAATTGAAAAAAGTCGAAAAGTACATACATAACGTACGTATGTATGTACTCTTATATATCTTTTTTCAATTAAAAATTTAATAACATGCTATAAAATATGAAATTTTTATTAAAATGCGATTCATATAAAATCTAATTCTTCAAGATCATTTTACGATTTTTACGGAATCTGAAATCAATTTGCGAACCAAATAATTTATTACTTTCATAGAAACTAAAATTAAATGACCTGTGCATATACAACAAACACAAGTACGACGTTGCAAAAACAAGTGATAATATACACAACAATATAAACAATAAACCAAAACACAATTCAATCTTGAACACTTCGATGCTGCGAAATGTTTGTCCAACATATTTTCAGCATGTACAAGCTTATAGATGTTCTACATAAATGTTTATCATCATTTAGACGTCTTATGAAGTATTTAAACCAAAAACATGTATAGATCGCTGTCATATAATGGCTTTCCTGTAAAACATAGGGTGTTCCTAAATTTATGGAGTACTGTATTTTTTTTTATTACAGCTACTATTTGTTTTGTTGCTGTATGTGAAGTTTACGTCAAAGAACAACGATTTTCAATACTATTATCTTTTAAGAAGCTAAAATTGTATTCAAATTACTAGAAAGTTTTAAAGATGAAAGAAATTAATAACAAAAAATTAAAAATAATTTTAATGTTTGAGAGTAGAGTAAAGAATTTGATTTCTATGATATTTGATTAATAATAGTTTTAAAATTGATTTTGGAAAGATAGTTCACTTTCTTTGTTATTTTTAATTAATTTTTTATTTATTATATTCATATGCATGTAATAACTGTAATAAGGCACAGAGTTTAACAAAATTTTTTTTCGTTCATTTACAAATATTCTATATAAACAATATTTATAAAATGAACGAAATATTTGTAAATGAACAATATTTGTATATAAACAATATTTATTTTTGTGAATTAATGAAATGAAGATTTTTTTATTTAGTTTATTTAGTTTATTTCAATATTCCCATAAATAGAATTAAAAAAAAAACAAAAAAAATTAGGTAGGCTTATTTGACTCAGGTACCTTAACTATCACACTTAATTATCTTGATATAAATTTATAACTTGATTTGACTACTTTTATATCTCAAGTTATATGTGCAACTACATATCTAATTAGATATACTTAATATATTTAAAATTTAAATTCTGCTAATAAAGATGACAAATATATTTACTAAAAATAAAATAATTATATGTTACAGCAAAATTGATAAAAGCACAAGTACGTCGTGTGAAGTTTATCCCTTGCCCCATATGTATATTGTAAAAGACCTGGTGTCAGATTTAAATAATTTCTATGATCAGTATCGCAGTATACAACCCTGGCTACAACGCAAAGACATGAAGGAAACTGGGAGCCAACAATATTTGCAAAGTGTAGAAGACCGTAAAAAGTTGGTAAGTGTGTGAGATTATATTTATTTGATTTTCTGTTTCAATTACAATTACATTTCTTTAATCTAAAACTAAATCTAATTTTAACAATCTAATTTTAACTGACATAGGATGGTCTCTACGAATGTATTCTCTGTGCTTGCTGCAGCACTTCTTGCCCATCCTATTGGTGGAACGGTGATAAGTATTTAGGCCCTGCAGTACTTATGCAAGTAAGCGCATCATATTATACTGTTTTAAATAATATGTAACAAAATAATCAATCACAATAAGCGATTTAGGACCGATTGTTTCACCTTCGGAACTATGTGATAATTTATCTATTGAATAAACAAAAGAGTAAAAGAATAAGAGCATGAGAGAGTAAAACAATGAGCTGAAGTTTACCGAAAGGTGGAACAACTCAGCCTTAGAGAAAAATGACGCAAGTGAAAAATTCTTTCAATGATGAATTTAACATATCATACAAATCAGATAACATATCTGAGATAAATTAGAGATAAATTAGAATATATGTAATATTGCTTGATATGTTTAATTCAATCTCATAAAGTTTTTCATTTATATCATTTCCTTCTTTCAACTATCATTATTTTCATTAGGCTTATAGGTGGATTATTGATTCGCGAGATACTCAAGCAAAGGAGCGTCTGGAAAAATTAAAGGACCCATTTTCAGTTTACCGTTGTCATACAATCATGAATTGCACGCGTACCTGTCCAAAGGTGAGTTTAATTCACATTAGAAGATACTTCAATTAAATTATTGTAGTAACATACAAGTGATTAGTGTTTTTTGTTTGTTATACTTTACAATTCGCTTGTTTTATTCTCAGCAAATATTTCAGTAGTTTCTATTCTAGTTGCTACTTATTCAAGACAATTTAATTAATAGTAATATATTAAAATTATATTTATTAAACTGATAGAGCGTAGATTATTAATAATTTATTTAACTTATTCAGATATGTTTCTGGTCAATCAACATATTTCTCTTATTTCTCATTTTTTACTGTTTTTCTTATATTTATGTATTTAATAAAATTATGGGTACTTCAAGCATTACATAAATATGTATAAAGCAAAAAATAAAAATAAATCAATTATTCGAAATTAGGCTGGATTAATTTAACCAATTATAATAATTAAGTTTAAAGATAGAAGGATTATAGAGCCAAACACTTTGTACAGGGTCTGAATCCAGGAAAGGCGATAGCGGAAATAAAAAAACTGTTGGCTAATGTGAGCCAAAAGCCACAACCGGATCTCACTGCATCGGGATCTTCATAGTTAAAGGAATATTAGGTAAAATAAGTTCTATACACTTATGTATTATGTACTACGTGCAGCGAACATATATTCAGTGTGATATTTCGAGACCGGAGATGTGCGGATCCACATGAAATAGCAGATAAAATGTTCTAGAAATTAAAAGATTAGTCAAGCACCACTTGTGAATAAAACAAATTTTCCATATAGAACTATGTTATATGCAGTTATTATTAATGCAGTAGCAATCCTTCAAACGAAAATTATTCGGTCTGTGCTTTATCAGTTTAATATTTTCACGGTTCGGCGGCCATCCGGATCCTAGCAGTCTCACGCGATCGATTGTGTACTTCAGCGGTGCGTAATGTTATACCGAATATGTCTTCATGATAGCGATTTTCATCCTAAAAAAAAAAATCATACAGCGAATCAATTTAAGTGCAGTATGTATTTTGCTGTCGCATAAATATACATAAATCATAAGCAACAAGAAAATGATAATATATGAAAAACATACTCTTAGTGATAACATATATGCTTCAACTTCTTTGTCCGTCATTTGGCTATGTGTTTGTATGATCTGTTTTAAAGTCTGATAAACATCTTCTGCCATTGTGCAATCCCCACAAACATAGAAGTGGCCGCGCTCATATACCACCATTTTGTAAATTTGAGGCGCTTCCGATTGGATCAAATCTTGCACATATGTCTAATATATAAAATGCAATTTCATTTCATATATCTTTTACACACACATACCCACCCACACACACACACACACACACACACACACACACACACACACACACACAATTTTTATGAGTAATATCTTTCTATAAATCTCTTTTTCTTAGATTTATAAAAGTATACATATTAATACCTTCTTAAAACCAGGTTCTCGGGACAATGCCAAAAACACCTTGTCTAAAACACCAACCTCCAACATTTCTTTCTTCTCTTGTCTATAAAGATCCAAATTTCTTTGACGGCAGCCAAAGAAAAGCCAAATCTTGCCAAATTTTTGATCTGCACACAAAAATATCGTATGTTAATATCTACTATTATAAAGATATTTTATATTAAAATTTATAATTGTAAAAGATCTCTAACGAAAACATTCATACTTTGCTGAAGTTTCATCTGAGCAAATCGATGATGCCAGAAACCTCGGAAAGGAGCGATTCCAGTACCTGGTCCCACCAATATCACTGGTGCCTCAGTTTCCGTTGGCATATAAAAATTTGGCGCGCTTAAATATTAATGATTGTGTTCAACATAAGATCTTTATGTTCAATTGAGTGATGTTTAACTAATATAAAATTAATATTTCTCACCTTCGTACAAAGACATACAGCAATTCTCCTTCGGATATTTGCCGCAGATAATTGGAACACACACCAAAATGTACTGGTCCAGAACCATCTAGAATGAATTTTGTTAAATATAATCAAAAAGACATTATGTATCAGCTCACCATCAAATTGAATATGTATAGATTATAAATAGAATTCTTTGGAATGAAAGAGAAAAGAAAATTAAGGCTTATACTTTGCGTTTGATATTGCACTACTGCAACTGTCAAGTGTATTTGCCCTCGATGTACTTGAGGAGATGATGAGATGCTGTAGAATCTTGGTTGTAAAGGTGTTAGATGAAGCAGCAGCAATGGGGCATATGGAGTCACGGATGGAAATTCATCCAAAACTTCGGCCAAATTAGGAAATTTCCAATGTCTCCAATCCTCATAAGCTGCCGGATCCTATTTGAAGAAGCTTTCAAGTTTTGTGGATTTTACTGTATTTTTTTTTACAAATTATTATATTTAATGTTGCTGTGTTTAATAGACTGTGTCAAGAAAACTTGGATAAATTTCTAAATTTTTAATTTTTAAGATTGACTTTTAAATTTCTCCAATCTTGAGTCTTTATTTTAATAAAATTAAATATTTTGTAAATTAATAACATTACATTAGGAATTGTGATACGAAGAATAATATATTCAAAATTTCATTTTAAAAATATTTTTAGCTTAAAACTTTAAATTTTCGTAGTATTAACTATTTCCAAATTCTGCTACTTCTCGAAAAACAGCTACATTTATACATTTACATATTTACAGAGGCCAGAAGATCAAGCTGCGCCCGTTCTTTTGCATTTGTAGCTATTGAGGCGAAATATCTTAACAGATTTGGCGTAGGTGGTGTTGTGATATCCAAAAATCGAGTTAACAACATCCTGAAAGAATTTGGTAAATATCTGTCATGAGGTATCCATGTTTTTACAATTCCTGAAAAAAAAGTCTCTGTTATTATTTACTTGTAAAAAAAAAGAGAAGAAAGATAAGAACAATTAATATAAACAATAATATCCACCATTAGGAGTATGTGCTTGCTTCTGCATTTGCAGCTCGATCGATATATCAGTTTCAAAAGTAGATTGCACACGTTGTAAGATTCTCTGCACGAGGTCTGCTCGATTGCACGCAAACACACCTAAGTGATCCCCGGGTTTATAAGAAATATCCATGCCCACTATGTCATCCAGTTCCAGAAGCAATGTTGTTCCGCTGGATTCATCACCGCTCAAGTTGGTCCTTCGAAGCAAATTGCACATCGTCACGTTTCTATTATGACATTTGCTTAATGCTTTGGCCATCGGTTGAGGATCGGCTTCTACAAAACGAACTGTGGCTGCAGACAACGCTTCAGAACCCAGAGACAAAGCTACTTCCAATAACGTATCATCATCGTCCAAGCAGAATGTTTCGCATGCAATCGCAAAGATATCAGCTGCCCATTTCCGAAAGGTCTGCTCCTGTCCACACATCTCGTCACCTTGGGCTAAACGTGCTAATCGCTCTCCGCCCAGTTCGCCTAACAAGTTATCAACGTAGCGACCAAATGCACAAAAGTTTGGATACGCGGACGATCCTAATGCAAACACAGCGAATCGAACATTGCTGAGAGGTCCAAAAGTATCTTCGGTTTGCGATTCCGTCGTAGAACCACGCAAGGAATCTAGACGATCCAATTTTTTCGACCCACTTACTTCCGTTTGGCTATTAGCTTTAATAAATGATTTCGAAGTCGCCAAACTTATTTTATTCTCACTGTTTATATAAGCGTCGTTCATTTTCATTGCGTACAAATTTTGCGCGAAAACTTCTCCGTTTTCCGGCGGATCACCATTTCCAAAAGTAGAAGTTATTACTAGCAATAAGGCTTCGTGCTCTATGTTACTGATGTCATATTCTTCCATTGAAAGTACTTGAGAATGAAAAGCATGACCCAATAATTCGCCCAATTTTTCCGCGTACATTTGAGATGTGCCGGTTTCCGTAGCAAACAGCACGGTCGCTTTTATTCGACGCGATAATGCTCGTCCGAATAATTTGGACGTAAATTTCACAGCTCTCGCAATCTGTTTAAAATGAAACTTTCGTCTTGGTTTTTTCGATGTTGCTTTCTTATCGCGTCCTTTTTTCCATATGTGAGTTTTCCACGCTGGATCTTGAGCATCATAAGAAGGTTTCAAATGATAAAGCGCCATTTCTTGATGAAATACCGGCGTAGCAGATCCAGATATTGGCGGCACGATCCATAGCCAATCTGCGGGACAACCGTTTCGAAGACGCATCTCATTTTCATAATGTTTCATGAAAGATTCCGAAGCGGTATGATGATCTACGATCGTCACGTTCTTCATTTGAAAGCTATGTAGTACTGCGACGTTAGCTTCTATCATTGCTTTATCTTTCCACAATGATGTAGATGTCCTTGTGTCTAGACCCATGTTCGTCGCTATTGTCTCGAGCATGTTATATCTTTGAGCATCGCATAAATCTCTGGAGCCAATCTCGGTGCTCATATACCAGCCATTGAAAGGTGCCGCTGTAAATACTAAACCTCCGCAATCGAAAACCATTCCAGACACGGCCGGAACGGCAAACCATTTAAGACTCAATTTCTCAAACCAATCATATCTATTTTTAAAAAATTATATATATATATATATAT
>NW_017259583.1:1353621-1355599 GCF_001594045.1 Atta colombica | reverse complement strand
TATATATATATATATATATTAGGGCTATTTTTGACAATTTCGAAAATTCGAAAGAATTCAAATTTGAATGAAATTAACTTCGAATTTTCGAAATGTAAGATGTTTCGAAGTTTCGAAAAGTTTAAAGCTCTGAAAAAGTTGTCAAAAGTAAGCCCTATTATATACAAATATTATTATATATGACATTGCATAATTTTTTTAATTAACGCAATAAACTTAAATAATGATATATTTAAAGAATAAAAAATTATAATAATTCATATGTTAAATTTACATAATTTCACATTAACGAAAGCTTACATAGGATGATTAAGAGGTACTTCGAGTACCAAATCGCTGGGAATGTCAAAATAATCTGGATCGTGTCCATTGGCAGACAGAACCAATGGCAATATATCAAATCTAGTTCGTGCGCCTTTCCATCCTAATTTCATGCAAACCTACTGGGAAACAAAGTGACTTTATTAAATTATTTTCGAAATGTATGCATTCTTTCTTTATAGAGAATTTTTTTCAAAAAGTTAGATATTTTTTTTATTTTTATAATATATATAAATAATTAAAAAAAAAGATCTCATAAATATATATTTTGATTAAATTTTATAATATTCTGACCTCTGTGAATTCTACGTTTGCAGGATCGCCAAGAATGGTACCATCTGAATTTTTGTACCCTGCATAATTGATCAGTTGATTATTCCATACTCTGTAATCGTGTTTCCCATCAGTGCGCTGTGGAAATATTGTTATCGCGGATCTGAAAATTGTATAATTAGATATATATTGTATATCATATACGCGTAAGTACTTGGCAGTTTTTTGAAATAATTTTTAGCTGTCTATAATTTAAATCTCTATGTCAATCTCTTCAATTTCACGTATAAAAAATGGAAAGGATAAAGCTATTCTGATTGAGTATTTATATATCTTTAAATAATGAAAGTTAGAAAAAACTATAAATTGTGTGAATCTCGTATAAAATTCACTTCACCTGATATTTCCTTTATTTGTACTGTACTTGATATGATTACATAAAGCCTCAAACATGCCACTCGTAGTTGTAACATAACGGCAATCAAAAACCTACAAATGCATTCGTTTTATAAGCAAATGGACTAATAGATATAATTTTTCATATATTTATGAACTATATATAATGCATAAAAAATATTGTTCTTTTTTTCGTGAAAGTAGGTAAGTTATAATATAAGACAAACCTGTAGCTTTGACCACTGAATGCGACCAATGCATCTCGCAGCATTTCGCCAAGCCAACTTTGCGCCGAAAACTAATTCTGTTTCCGTTAACTGATATGTACCAGTGGAAATCACTTCTCTTTGCACACTCTCCAAACGTGCGCGATGAGCGTCGCTATTTAATCTATTTTAATCAAATATGAAGAAAAGCTTAAGATTTATGAGAATTTCAAAGAATATATACTGTGGCAATTTTAGTACCTTCTAATCGAAGTGAAATATTGCTCCAAAAAATCAGTCGCATGAAGCAAAATTTCCTCTTTCGTTCGTGGCTCTATACCATGAGTAGGCAGCTGCATTATGCTACCAAGACAGACTTGGCCCGTGCAAAGTATTTTCTAGAAATTTATTTTATATTAGAAATTTATTTTAATTTTCTTATTTACATTATACCTTCTTTATTTTTGTATTTATGTATATCATGTACATTATGTACATTAAAATATATTACATATCTACTATATATTACATATATACTAAACATTGACGAAAAGAGAGAGAGAGACAGAATACATAATAAAAGATTTTTAGAATATCTGTTGTTATGATTTAAAAAATTGATTTGGAAAATTAGAAAAAAATAACATCTGTCATTTTTGAACTTGATTAATTTTTAATTATATTATATATATATTTCATGTTTTTAAAATATATTGTAAGTAGCTCTCAAAATATAAATAAAACAGATTATTATATTATTAGCATTATTAATTAGCATTATT
>NW_017259583.1:1351132-1353521 GCF_001594045.1 Atta colombica | reverse complement strand
TATATATATTTATAAGAAAACTGTAAAATTAAAACATAGGAAAAAAAAAATATCTTTTTTAATTTTTCAAAAAAAAAAGATAAAAAGATTTTTTGGAAAAATAAAACTTTATAAAAAAGTTTTCTTGATTTATTTTCAATATACTTTTTTTACATCACTTCCTAGTCAAAAACTTTCGTAATCAATTCTTATAATAAATAATGCATTATTTTAATTCTAATATCCCTAATCCCCATATGTTATCAATGTTCAATATATTAAAAGTTGTTTTCTAAAATACCTCGGCATTTCTCACGTGCAAAGAATCAAAAGCCTCTGTCTTGTCCGCGAGATTTCTGAGTTTCGTAGGCTTTTTTTGATGGGACGATCCGTCGTGATCTTTCATTTTGCGTTTTACTGTTTAACTGTTTAACTGTTCCTGTCTAACAGACTGACAAGTGTGACGATAAGGAGGAAAGGACGAGAGGACAGAGTGCGGAGATGACACAACGCAGCATCTCACGTGTCGTCATCTCACATGCGCCAGCATGCGCAACATTGATCCATTCCGTTTGTCCTCGGGACGTTTGCTGGGCAGGACTTGTCGCGTTGAAATAAAAATTTATAACAAATTTGCGATCTGCAATTTATTAATTCATGCATTAATATTGTTATTTTTATGTTACCTCTAAATTTTTAAGTACAATAATAAAATAATAACAGCAATAATAATAATAATAATAATAATAATAATAATAATAATAAAAAAATAATACTTAGGATAACAGATTATACATAAAATAACATTCTCTGATAACATTTATGTATTATATAGAATTATTTTATATAATAATGAATAAAAATGACGTAGAAATGAATAAAAATAAATATTATCTACATAAAATGAATTTATTAAGAGCAGAATATCTCAATGTATCGATAAATTCTCTATAAATCTTTTATATTCTAAAAAAGAATTAAGAATATTACGATCTGGAATATTTTTTTCTCAAGATTATTATTTTTGGAATTTAACCTTTTTGGTTCATTCAAATTTATTATATTTCTTACTATTACAATTCGTTTGGATTCATATAATTAAGTTCTAAAAAATAAAAAAAGTTTGAGTTCATATAAGTTCTAATTTTTTAAATAAAATTATTTAAATTAGATCCGCTTTCATTTTTGTCAATTTGAATTTCTATCACAAATTTAAGAATTTGTCTCAACAGTCTAGCTTCAAATTAAATTTTTCGAATTTTAGATTACAAATAGATTACAAATAGAACCAAGTGATTCTTAGATTTTTTGTAGCTGAAAATGTATTCGTAAATAAAATTGCTGTATCATGTCAGGTTTTCGGGAAAATTTAAAGTTGTCAGAAATATCATTTTTTGGTACTTTTGGGCTAAATATCTTAAAAACATGACGTAATAGATTTTATTTATTTATGAATATTTTTAGAACGGTGTCTTTATCAGTCACGTGATCGATTCGTCGCGGTATTATTTCAAAATTTATTAAGTTTTGAGAATTTGGGGTCGAAAAAAGGACCGCACGGGGGACAAGGAAAGACATCGCATCGAGATGAAAAAAGGGACGGCTTCATAGAAATCCGTCGACATCGCGATTTTGCATGCGGTCATTATGAATTCGTTTTTAGTGATAAAACATTTAAAGTGTCACTTACTTTATTGGCTACTTCATGCAAGAAGCAATAATTACTCTGAAAAAGAGAGGACTTAAATCTGTAGATAAATATATAACCCTTTGAGGATCAGTTATGCTACGAAAGTCGTCCGATAAGTCCATGCAGTCTAAAACATGACACCACAAGTGAAAGTAGATTTAATTTAAATAACTTTGAAACATTAGAACTTATGATTGGATATGATTAAGTTCTAAAAAATTTTAAAAATTTCACCGAAGAAAAATCTCAAATTAATAAATGAAGTTATCTAATACTAAAAAAGTTTTTAAATAAAATATTAGTAAAAAAATAAATTACATTTGAGTCAAATAAACCCGTATGAATCAGAGTTAAAATCAATTTGATTTTTTTACGAAACAGCACTTTTTTATTTCTCACGTTTTATAGCTAGCACTGCGTAAATTATATTGTTTGATAGGAATATTTAAGCTTAAGATTGCTCTTATTAATTTATTAAATTCTTTGCATTTATTAGCAAACTAAATTTAAAATAAATGTAATATTCTATTTTAATAAGCCAAAATAATATTATGCACAGAATAAAACTTTACAAAAAAATTATTATTTTCAATATGTCTTGTTAACCAGAATATGTTTTATCAAAAGTAATAAAATATATGCATATATATTTTTTAATTTTCATTTATGATTCACCTTGTTATGAAGAATGTACATAAAAGTGGAAAAAAAGAACATGGA
>NW_017259583.1:1347111-1351032 GCF_001594045.1 Atta colombica | reverse complement strand
ATATACAATTTTAATTATTTATTAGAGTTGTAGAACAATCCCATTTCATAGATCTTTCAACAGCCATTTTCCACTTAGAATATCGAAGATCTCTCTCTAAAATAAAAACGAAAAATATATATTATTAAGTCTTATTTTTTTTAATTTTATATTATTACACTGGCATATACAAAATACGAAATATATATTTACCATCATCACCAATCTGAGGTGAAAATTTGGTTACTTGAGATGCATCCACTTCATTTATATCAACTAAACCTGCACCAATACCAGCTAGAATAGCGGCTCCTAATGCTGTTGTTTCAACCATGTTTGGTCTCACTATTTATAATAACATAATTAATTAAAAAAATTATAAGAAGTTTCCTATGACATTGTTTACTTACCAACAGTTATTCCAATTAAATCTGCCTGTAATTGCATTAACAAGTCGTTTACAGTCATACCACCATCGACTTGTAAAGTTGTCAGGTTCGTACCTGAATCTTTCACCATTGCTTCTAGTATGTCTCTCGTTTGAAAGCAAACCGCTTCTAATGCTGCTCGTATAATATGATATTGTTCCGTATTCTCAGTAATACCACAGATCACTCTATTAAATTGTATAATAATATGAAGATGTTCGATTAAAAAGAAGTCTTGACAATTTTACATCAATAGAAGAAAATAGGAAAGTGTAATACCCGCGCGCATCCTGTTGCCAATAAGGTGCGTACAATCCCGAAAAAGCCGGTACAAAATACACATCACCAGAACATCTTACACGCTCTGCCATATCTTGTGTTTGCATGATATTACTGATAAGTTGCATATTATCTCGCAACCAGGATAAAGCAGCTCCAGCAACAGCGACAGATCCCTCTAATGCATAAACAGGTGGGGATCGCGCAATTTTGTAAGCGACCGTAGTTATCAATCCTTGTGTTGAGTCGACTTTCTACAAAAAAACATTTTTATATGTCTATCTTTAATTATATAAACTTCATTTGACGAAAAAAAAATTATATATTCTACAATATGTAAATATTTTATATTTTGGAGAAATTTTAATTTTTTACATTACATGTCTGTTATACATACTGTATTTCCGGTGTTGTAAAGTAAAAAGCATCCTGTGCCATACGTAGCTTTTGCTTGACCAGATTTCAAACATAACTGGCCAAGAAGAGCTCCTTGCTGATCTCCAACACACTGTAGAAAAAAAATTATATGTATAAGCAATTTGCTTTTTTTACTTTCTCTCAAAAGTATTAAAAATTATATAATCTTGTTAAATTTATCATAAAACACTCTATGATGCTTTGATAATACAATTTCAATTTTAAAGCGAATGAGCTTCAAAAATTGTGAAAATAATAATTACAACTGTAAATTACTACATTAGCAACTTAAAAATCATTTTTATCTAGAAAAGTTTCTGACATTTCTATTAGAAGGAAAAAGAATTCAATAAGAGAAATTATTTAATGTTTAAATAAATAATACACAAATATATCTCTCCTAGATATATACTTACACCTGCTATGGGTATGCCTGTGAGAACTTCAGGGTTTGAAATAGAACTATAAATCTCTGCACTAGATCGTATTTCAGGAAGAATGTGTTGTGGAATACCAAAGAAACGACATAATAAAGGATCCCATTTCAGTGTATCAATATTCATCAGCATCGTGCGAGATGCATTCGATACATCCGTAACATGCAATTGGCCCTTTGTAAGATGCTGAATATAAAAAACATTTAACAATGAGATAATGACAAAATTTTTCTACCTTTGCTTTTTACGAATGCAATTTAATAAATTTATTTACCCAAATGAGCCATGTATCAATTGTTCCAAAAGCACACTTCTGTGCATCTATTGCTTGTTTCACACGTGGAACATTATCTATCAACCAGCGTATCTTGAGAGCGCTAAAATAGGGAGACATTGGTAAGCCACATAATGGTTTCAAGTAATTCTTATTTCTTGTTTTATTAGGGACATTATCCAATATATCTTCTAGAGTTGTAGTTGTTCTCATATCATGCCATACTGCAAAGTTAGTAAATTTTAACTCTTTATATAAAGCCTAGAGTTCTCTATATAAAAACCTACATTAGGGATCGGTTTTGGTCAATTCTACTAATCAGCAAATGCGATTAATCAGTGAATTAACGGCCGATTAAGTTAACTGGCGAATTGATAAAACCGGCCCTAAACTTTTAGTAATTATTTAAGTAGTTAACTTAATTCCTGCTGTTTTCATCTCCAAAATTGATTTGTTTCAAAGAGGAGATAAATGAATACCTTAATCAAAGTAATTTCCTCTATTTTCTATTATTCTTTTCCATCTCTCTGGCAACAGGGCAATCCCACAACGATAAAACGCGGTGTTTTTCAAGGCAATCCATTCATCCATTTTTGGATTCCTTCGTAATTGGAGAAGTATGTGTCCGTAAGCACATGTTTGCATCAATTGGAAAAGATGGCAATCAATTGGTAATCCAACGATGTCAAATCTGGAGAGTACGTTGGATGCATAAGGACTCACTATTCAAGTTCTAAAAATTTGTTTCATGCTTTTCACAACATGCAGTCGAGCATTATCATGCAAAAAAACTTGACTGTGCATCAATTGTTAGCTATGGATAGTCTTTTTTTCATCAACTTGTCACTCGTTCTTTATCAAGAAATGTTCTTTACTCACATCAAAATCACCATTTCAAAAGCGTTTAAAACCAAACTCTACATATTCTTTTCAATGGAGTTTCATCACTACACTTCAGATAATAAATGATGCGATTTTCTTGAGCTTAAAGTAGTAAAGAAGCAAATGTCGGAAAAACAGCTTATTGCAGTTCATTTTCAATCGATTGGAAAATATCTTTGATGTCGAGAAATTTAATCTGTGAGGATTCAATCACTTTCAGCAATATCTAAACTACAAAAGACATGCGACTTCACGGTCGAAATTGAAATTCATTAGCGTTGAATCCGGCATTCTCTAATAGCAAGCGGCAGGAATTAAGTTTAACTACCTAATAGAATATCTCCCCCTCCCCTACCTAAAATCTTAATAAAAATATACTCGATGTGATTTTACTCAAAACGAAAGAATCTGACAAAAAAAAAATGCGAAGTTAGCCTCATGAATTGAGTTATTAAGCATTAAAGTTGGAGACCAAATAATCTAAATATCTGTCATCTTGATTCAATGGGTGCATTCAATATAGCACTATGTATACGTTCTGTTTTAATTACACAAATTCACAGCTTTAAAAATAAATTCTCTGCTTCACAAACACAAATTCACTGCTTTGAAAACACAAATTCACTGCTTTAAATACAAATTTATTGCATCATGAATTCACTGCTAATGCAAAGAATTTGTGTGTTTAAAACAATGAATTTTTGTTTTTAAAGCAGTGAATTTGTATAATTAAAGCAGAACATATACATAGAGTTGTATCGAGTCGGGATGACAGATATCTTCTAAAAGTCTCCAACTTTAACGCTTAATAATTCGATTCAGGAAGCTGACTGCCGCGTTTTATTGCCATTTTCTTTCGTTTTGAATGAAAACGCATCGAATAAGTACAGTTTTATGAAGATTTTAGGTGAAAGGGGGGGGGGGGGAGGATATTCTAAATAACTACCATACTTTTTATCAATCTACATTAAACAATTAAAGCCTGGTTCCACCAACGTTACTTTGATTTTAAGCAAAACTTAAAACTCTCCCTATCTTGTTTTAAAAGAGACAGGAATAAAGAGAGTAAGCCTCGTTAAAAATTAAAGTAACGTTGGTGCAACTTAAATATAATATATAGGCTATGTTCCAAAATTGACCTGTACTGAAAATCTATAGTGCAAGTAACATAAACTGTCGCATTTTCAGTGCTAGTAGTAAACTTTGGACATAGCCACAAGTCTAT
>NW_017259583.1:1342583-1347011 GCF_001594045.1 Atta colombica | reverse complement strand
TATATATATATATATATATATTACCAATTGCATTGTGCAAAGGCTCGCCAGTCTCTTTATCCCACACCAATGTTGTCTCCCTTTGATTAGTAATTCCAATAGCTTTGATATCAGAGACTGATAGGCCAAAGTTCTTTATCTTTCTCAAAGTCTCTTCTATACATGCTATGACAGCTTCTAATATTTCTTTCGGGTCCTGCTCCACCCATCCTTCTTGTGGATATTTCTGTTTGATTTCAATTTGATGCAAAGCCACTACATTTCTACGTAATACGTCAAACACCTAAGAATAAAAAAATTTTTTGATACAATAATACATCTGTTTGTGTTAAGAATCGTCTTACCAAAAATCTAGCGCTACTTGTCCCCTCATCGATAGCGCCTATCAAAGGCCCGGTTTTCTTGACATTTTCAGGCATATCGCTTTTTAAAATTTATAAAAATACGTTCTGAGTGATTACTTTTCATGGAAGATATGGAACATATATTAAGATACTATCATATATTGTGGTCGTATCTATCTACAAAAACAGTCTGATTTCGGCCAATCGATTTTCGATTGGCTCATGTTAGTTTGCTCTCATTATGGCAGTACGAATCACAATGTAAGGAAATGGCACACTTATTGAAAATCTTGTAGATATGAAATAATGTAAAATATTTTTTATTGATGTATTTCATATTATAATTATGAGAAAATGTTATAATTGTAAAGAAATAATATAATTATGAAAAAATATAATATATATAATTTGTTTAATAAAAATATGAAATTTCAAATAAAAACAGTTTTAAATAATGGCTAGTATCAAATGTGTTCCGCACACATCTTCGCAAAGGAAAAGCATCGGTGGGAGAGATAAAATGAGCGCGTTTAAGTTGACAAAGCGGCTAGCCTGCTAGCTGAGCAAATGAGTATAAAGATTGCTGATGCTCGACGTTCATTTTTGGCGTCAAAATAAGTCACGTGATAAAAATTGACGAATATCAAGCGCCAATTTTGATCTCGTGACCTATTTTGGTGGTCCATTTGATTACCGATAAAGTATTATTAAAAAAATTTTTTTTTAAGGAAATTCGTGTACTTATTAAAATTTAAGTGATTAAAAATAAACAAGTAATACGGTACTAATTTCATAATTTATTAGTTTTGTAAACATGTATTTAAAACTTAATAATACTCGATTTTTATTTAAAACTGTGATTTTAATGTTATCATCCGAGTTTGATTATCAATAGAGATTGCAGAGAAAAAATTGTAATTTTTCAGCAATATATAAGATATTATTGTATTGAAAGTATGCATATTTATTTATACAGCATTTATGTAATAAAAAAATCATGAATTTAATAATGTATTATTGAAATATTTATGTTAATAATCATAAATTTTTATTAATTATCGGTAACGTTCAATTATACCCGGGTCTCATTGATAGTCATGAAAATTTACTCAGAGTCGAAGGATTTTAATATTTCGTGACTTGATGCTACAAATGCTTCAAAGCATTTTTTGATTGGTTAATTAGTAAAATTCTTTCTTTCTATTGATCAATTAAATGCTTCGAAGCATTTGTAGCGTCAAGTGGACAGCATCCTTTAAAATGCATTTTTTACGAGCTGCTCAAATTAGCTGTTTCAGCGACAAAAAAGATCACATGACTTTTTGTCGCAAAACTATTAGAGCGATAATTTTATACATGAAAAATTCTATATATTGTTCGTATTTTTCATGTATAATTTTCATTTGCTAATACGTTGAATTAAACAGTTATTAGATTATTCTGATTGCATCGAATTTTCTATCTGAATCAGCAATAAAAAGAAGAATAAATTAGATTATATATATCGCAGTCAACGGTCAAACATCAATATGATCGATACAGTATGTTAGCACTGACAATAACGTTTGACGCTTGTAGTTGAAATTGTTCAAACTACAAAATTTCAGCTGCTGGATGACAAATCTGTCGTTCAAATTGCTTATTTTAGCAGCACGTGAAAATGCACCTTAAAGTCGGTTTTATATTCATTGCAAGCCGATCGCAAGTTGCGACAGCCAATCTGAAGCTTGCATTTTAAAATCAACGCTTCATATGGCAACTTGCATAAATAGGATTGCAACTAATGTAGAACCGGCTTTAGGTAAATTCACGAGTTGTTCTAATCGGCTGTTTCAGTGACAAAAAGATCACGTGATTAAAATGGATATTCATCAATTTTGACCACGTAATCCTTTTTGTTGCTGAAATATCTGGTTTGAACAGCTCATAAAAATTTACTTTTGATCTGAAAATGAGCGTTGAGCGTCAGCATAATAAGGCACCTTAATTGGTTGTTACTTATAGAGCCAACCAATCATATTCAATCACTCGGTAAACATGTGTTAAGGTGTCTTTTCATGCGCAACACGCTGCGATAGTAGAAATGTCACGTAATGCCAATTTTTCATAATTGCTTCCGTTACATTTGCTGCGCATGAAAAAGAATAACAGTAACAGCATATGTTTTAACGTTTAACTTCAAATATGTATCTTTTATTTGCTCAGCTCGAAAATTAATATAGAAAACTTAGAAAGTTAAAAACTTGTGATTATATGGCAACTGTTAGTGCAGTTACAATTTGGACAACTACTATTTTAGGTAATTATTTAGAATTTAGAATATCCCCATCACTTCAAATCTTAATAAAAATGTATTCATTGTATATTAATATATAATGTATTCATTGTAAATGTACTCAATTTTTACATTTTTTGCAAATATTGCAGACTTTCTCAGTTTCGAATTCTTTATAATTCGTTGTTCATTTGATTGAATTTCAATAAGATGCGGCAAAATGTATTTTGCGGGAGTGAGTCATCTCATGTAAAATTTTTAACCAATAGTTACGAACTGTTACCACGGCATGCTGCGTATGAAAAGTCAATTTTAGGTTGAAGTGGAAATTTATAGCAGAACGGAACAGCGCGACCAATCACAACTCCGCAATCATTACTCTGCTTTCTTTTCTGCGATTGTAATTGGTTGCGCTTTTCCATTCCGCTGTAAATTTCCGCTCCATGGGACGGTGGCCTTAGCGGGATTTTCTAAACATCTTATCGATGATTGTCTAATAAAAGACGCGCTTTCTTTCAGGATTGTCCTGCCATCGCCTTGACTATCTAGTTAGTTAACGATAGCAACAATCGATAAAAAGTTTAAAGTTCTCTTCTTAGCTGAAGATCCAATCAATATATTAAATAAATAACAATTATCAATGAATTTTTCCTCTTTATTAATTATTAATATTTATTCAATTTTTCTATTTAAATATTTTTTAATATAACATATTAAATAATATTTTTTATCTCTTTCTTTTTCTATTTTATTTTTCTCTCTTTTTTTCCGTTGCTAACTGATTCGCTAACTGACAGATAATTGTCGAAAGTAGTCGACATTGAAATCGACATTGAACGCCGATAAAGTAATTACTAATCATTTCCCTTGCAATCATGTTCCTGTCGATGAGTCATGTTTCTTTTTGACTACATAACGGCACATAAAAAAATTAATCTATTTACAGTCAGTCTATTTACGCGATTAATCTATGGACAACTCGTGGGCGGAAAAGTGGGGCAAGGAGTGATGGAAAGGGAAAACAGGAGGCGTGACTCAAGATAGAGTTATCAAATCACGGCTGATCATAGCGGACATTTGTCAGAAGAGTGCAAACGAACCTTCAAACAGTAGTCTTGTGAGGAGGACATTCCCTGTGATTGTTCTTGCGATCGTCTCCTGTGAAAATCGTCATCGGCAATGGAGACGTACGAGAGCGTCCTCCTGGTGAAATCCGAGGTGTTTGTCTTCAAAATTCCACCAAGGTCGACCAACAGGGGTTATCGGTAAGCGTGAGACGCCTCTTCACGCGATGTTTCACTGGGCTGTTCAATATGTTATCAGTGACGGATCCGTAATTTCACGTAAAGACAATGTTCGAGTCGCTCGAATAAAATAAAGATAGTACATATTAAAGCACATCAATGATGCTTTTTCCATGTTTACGGAATCGATCTCAAAATTCACGTTCTGTCATAGGGCAGCCGATTGGAATCTACAAGAGCCCTCCTGGACCGGACGTATGCGATTGGTGTCGCAAGGCGACAGCATCACAATAAAGCTGGAAGATAAGATCACGGGTGAACTGTTTGCTAAGTGTCCTATTGAACAATATCCTGGGATAGCAGTAGAACCAGTTACTGACTCATCTAGATACTTCGTTCTGAGGATCCAAGATGACAATGGACGGTCAGCGTTTATAGGTGTCGGCTTTTTAGACAGGTCTGATAGTTTTGATCTGAATGTTGCTCTTCAGGATCACTTTAAGTGGTTAAAAAATCGAGAGCAGATCGAGAAAGAGAAGGAAAAGCCAAAACAAGAATTGGATCT
>NW_017259583.1:1338622-1342483 GCF_001594045.1 Atta colombica | reverse complement strand
TGCTGTTATTTTTTAAAATTTCAATGTTTCTTTAAATTAAAATTAAGAAAATATTGTTCTAAAATAATAAAAAAAAGTTGTAATAGAAGAAAATATTACCATTTGTATGTCTGCGTCCAATAATTATTTCTTTGATCTTTGAATAATTTTTTAGGAATACTCTGGTTTTAATTTTCTATTAATATCTTTTTTAATCTTTTTAGAACTAGATGTGATATGATTCAATATGAAAAGTCAGATTTTTTAAATTAAAGACATTAAGGATCTTGATAAAATTGCCCAGTTTTAAAATAATTTTTTTACATATTTGTCATTTAGAAAAAAGATGGCAGCGAAGTTGCTTCGAAATCCAGACAACGTACCAATCCAGCTGTAGGTTTACCGCCTCCTCCAGGTGGTGTCAAGATTGCTCCACCACCGGCAAAGACTCCTACTTCCTCACCGGCGCACAAGCCATTACAAAGTCAAAATCAAGATGTTACGAGTTCAGAATGGGGCGAGTTTGCTAGTGCTTCTCAATCAGCATCAGCACCTGCACCTGCATCCACAGTGGCAAATGCCAGTTGGGTGCAATTCTAACTTTTAAAATACATGTATATAATATTATACATAGATATTTTACTTTAGTATATACACATAGTGATTTTGAAATGGATGGTCAAGCTTTAGAAATATATTCCACTCATCTTTAGAATTACTGAAAGTCATCAAATTTCACAGTAGTGACTATCTTAAATAGTCTTGATGCTGAATTAAAATCGTTAAAAATTTTTGATATTAATGAATGTTGATAAATATTATCTTAATTTTTAAATTCTTGAACTGATAATTTGAGACTGATTATTTATTGGTATACAGTGTTAATATATAATATTAAACAACGTGCATGTTTATATAAACTTGCAAAAAAGTAAGTTTTCTTGAAGAGTTCTAGGAGAACGTTTTCAGATTGGTGTTAATATAATCTTTTTTTTTTTCTCAAAATGGAATATAAGTATCTAAAATTTAACCATGCTAAAATCATTCTTATATATTAAAGTAAATAAAATAATTGATTATATATGTACACACATATGACATGATAGACGTATTAAGCTAGAGATTTTAAGATGATTATTGAAAGGATGTCTATGAATAATGGAAAGAGAGTCTGTATATTTTCCAATACTATATAGCGTGCAATGAAAATTATAGCAACATTCGTCAAAGGGGTTATATTTTTCCAGTGAAAAAAGAAGTTTTAGCAAGAAAACTTTAATATCAAACTTGTCTAAGAAAAATATTTTAAAAGATGACTCAAATTATCGATTAAAATTTACTTTTGGAGATGATATATTTTCTCTTCGGGAAAAATGTGATTTATATGAAAAAGTTTTACTTTGCAAATTGATTTATATTTGTTTTTTATTTTTTAAATATATAATAAATTGCCCTCTTCTCGATTGTTGTACAATTTTCCAGCACCCTATATAATAGTATTGTATTTATAAATATCGTTCAAAAATGCATCTCAATTGCTTTTGGACATTCAATGTATTTGGAGATAGCATAACATAATTTTGTGTAAATGTCGATATATATCAGATGCATTTAGTGCCTTGTACAACTAGTCCAATAAATTAGGGACAAATTCGAGGCAGATTGCAATAGTTAATATATGTGTATTTAGTACTTACAGAGGCACAGTATGACATTCAATTTATCCATCTTATTTTCAATTTATCAATTAACTTCAAATATAATATTATATATAAATGGTTTCTTTTCGGTCTAATTTTTGTGATCATTCTGTGATCGGCTGTAATAAAAACATAAAAATAATTTATTCTCAGCATTCAGTAATGATTTTAACTAATTTTAACTATTTCTTGATTTGCACAGAAAGATTTAATGAATACATATTTGTGTATCTACATATTTGACAATATCTTTTTAGTTAAATATTTTATATAATTTGCTTTATGATTTGAACATCATAATGCGCAGAATATTGATAAATTGAATGCCGCATCTTTTTATTAGATATATTATTCAATATATTATTCAATATATATTTTATTTATTCATTATTATGTTAATTAATACTTTTGAAAAGTACAGTATTAAGTCCTAAGGAAATACACAACACAAATTTCCTAAAGAAACTTTTTGTTATTTATAAATCATTAAATTATTTCTTTTATACATTTTATAAATTGTGATTTTTATTTCAGATTTTTCCGACGAAACAATTTTGCAAGGTATCAATGTATTAATATATTTTGCAAAAATTGAGCAAATATAAAAAGAAAATAATATTTTATCGATTAAAATTAATGTGTTAATAGATTATAAATTTTATAGTCAAATTTAATAATTTGATATTTAGTTAATTTTCCCAATGTTAACTTCTTAATTAACATACATTTATAATATTTTCTATTGCGTAGACATGTTTTATTGATTATTCAAAAAAGTATATATAATACATATCTCCAATATATAATAACAAAATAAGTATTTCGCCTCGATCGTTAGCTTGCAATATTTGTAAATATTACAAGGCCTATTGTAAAAATAAGATCTGATTCCCTTATACATTGAATGTCCACAAAGTTATTTATTCAATTTTAATACATTTGAGCCAAGTTAGGTTTTTCATTGAAATAGCAGCAAGTCGCGTAAATCACATTTTAAATTCACTTTTTTCTCTAAGCTAGTTCGTTTTTCGTCTCGCATGTGTTCATTGATAAATTCTTGCCGAAAAGTTTAATCAGGAGATAAATATACAAAAGAAGTATTTTCACATTTTTATTTCCCAATATGTTTTGTCCCAATCACGATTGAGAAATTAAACGATAGAATTAAGAAATTATATCTCGAATTTTATATAAATTACGTATTAGATCTTAAATAAGATTATTAAATTAATTAATCTTCTGTTCAATAAACAGTAGAAATAGATAAAAATAGATTTTCGTCTACATTCGAATTAAACTTTACTTTTTTTTTTAATCTTTAAGGATAGTATTCGTAAACAATTATTTTACATCTACATATCTTATAAGCATTATGTATAAATTATTATTGGAAGGACGTTATGCCGAAAATGTTTCAACATACGTCTGAGAAATATATGTAAAAAATTTCAGCATAAAGAGAAATAATTCTCTCCGAAAAGATAGAGAATTTACTATATTATCTATTCTCGTTAATTAGATCATAAATTGTACAATGTCATTTACATTATCCTATGCTAAATTTTAATGTAAAATGTAGAATAATCTTGTTGAACATATTGTTAGTGTGAATCTTGTTGAATGAGTGTTTAGATGCAATTTCATATTATATATTTTATTTCTTTTTATTTATAGGAATTGTCTCAAAAAGGTGCGAAGACAGCGAAAAATAAGAATAAGTTATATACATATAATATTAGCATCGAATCAAAGAATTATTAATATTTAACGTTAAATGTAAAAAAAGAAAACTTTTATATACATAAGAAATATTCTTCGAGTAATAATAGTTAAATGTATATGTAATAAATATTATTTTTAAGAATTAGATTGATATAAATTTGTTGATATTAATGAAAATTTTGTTAAAGAAATAGATATTAAAATACCTAAGAAACAAATCATTCAATATTATAAACAAAATAATTAAGTAAAAATCAGATTTTTATTTTAGAAATAATCTTAAATTTCCTTAAAAATTATTAATTTCAACAAACATTTACGATTCCGAATATTAGTAGAAGTAAATATTTACGTGTATATTCAAATGATTTTTCATCAACAGAATTTTTTTTTCAATAAAACAAATTTTGAGAGTAAATGATAAAAATTTTATCATTTGCAAAAATTCTTTATATATATA
>NW_017259583.1:1311831-1338366 GCF_001594045.1 Atta colombica | reverse complement strand
TATATATATATGTATGAAGCACTAAAAGAGAATTATAATCGTGTGTGTGTGTGTGTGTGTGTATACACACACACACACACACACACACACACATATGTATGACATTCCATATTTTTTATTTTCTGTAAACATGTTGAAAAGATAAAAATAAATATTGGATAGAAGTTAAGAATTTAATCTCGAAATTGATAATGGCTTGGATCCGGTCTGAATAAAGAAGTAATGAAATTTTTGTATATTTCCTCATATATATTTTTCTCCAGAGATATATAATAAACAATTAGTGCAGCCCAAGAATTATTGCGTCATGTTATAAATAATACTTTGCAGGGAGATAAGTCGTCATGGCATGAGAAGTTATTCTATCACATGTACGAACGACTGATTTGTCAATAATGAGTCATCATCATTATCATTACCATCAACAACGTTTATTGCGTGCAACATTAAGCCGCAAGCTGCGCATAGCCATAGCACGACTGAAATGTCGTTGTACTGGGCGCTGAAGCTGTCCACTGACTAGAGTTGAAACATCATCACATTCTACACTGGTCAATACAACGAAGAGTACACCTAGCACCTATGATAACAAGTCATCATATCATTAACAATTTTTGCTGAAGTTATTCATAGAAGAAAAAAAGTTCTGTTTTTTCGTAAAATTGTTTAGATAAAACCTTATTTAAAAAACAGATGCAAAAAATATTAAACTTTATTTAATTGTTGATACCCATAAAGAATAGATAATTTGTATATTTGTTTCATTAGTTTACGTACCAAACCGACAATGATCAGCAATGTATACACATGCATACTTGCGAGCGGCAGTGACTCGACCTCTTTTAATGCATCGGCAGCATCAGAGAGATCTGGTTTTAATTCCAATGCATGACGTAAGTGTACAGCTGCTTCTTGAAAATGTCCATATGCCTGTAAAATGAAAATATATCTAACATTACATTTTATATTGTCATATTTTATATATATATATATATATATATATATATATTTCAATGAATAATCATCACTTATTCATACATTTCCTTTCATTCATTTATTTTACTCATATAAATATTTATTGAAACCATCAGAGAAAAGAGTTGTAATCTTTATTATAATAAAATATTTTGTGGATATGTTTATTAAGAATATTCAGCTATTGGAATTTCAGTGAATATATTTTACATCACTAAATCGCAAATTATTATCCCTATACCTTGAATATTTGACCAAGTGTAAGATATTGCTCCCACGCATTGCGATCTGGTGGTTGCAATTCTAAAGATCGTCTAGCTAAATACGTTGCATCATCCAAATAATGTTGTACCAGCAATACTCTAGCCAAATTCAAGAGCACTTCTGCATTATGTGGTGATACAGCAAGTGCTCTGCGAAAGCATTCAATTGATCTTTGTGCATCACCTTTTATGCGCCAGAAATTTCCTATCTGATTATACAGTTGGACAGATTTTGGTTTCTAGAATGAAAGAAAAATTTATTTAAAGAAAAATTAAAAGTTATATAAAACCTTCATTATATATGATATATGTCAAAAAGTGTATAAAAAAATAGTTTATCTAAAAAATATAAGTGTTATGATTACAATAAGAGTTTGTTTTTTTTGCTTCACTGAAAAATGAAAACGCTGGAATCTTTGGCAATTTCATAATATAGTATTTAATTATAGTGTATGCTTCTTACACTGATATCTAGTGCTACTATACACTAAATGCTTTGAAATATATACCTCTCGCTTTGCTTTCTTCAAGCGTCTCTCGAGCAAATCAATGTCGACATCGATAGTTTTGCCTCCATTCTTCTTGAACATGAGTGCTACATTAGGTTCTGGTACCAATGGATGCTTGTTTCTGTTGGCCACGCCAATTAGATTATCGTAGTAAGTAAAATTCACTGGCTTGCCACAGTCCAATATTATGTTGTCGCATTGCTGACCAGAGGCGCACGTCATCTGCTCATTCGACACTTGCGAGGACAGCGGGAAGGACTCGCTGATATTTTGCGTATCCTTCAACACGTATGACGAAAGTCGTCTGCCAAGGGGACCAAAGTTAGGGCTGTTAACACTGAATGAACAGCAAGCCACACACAAAACGCTAACTACAGAAAGAAAAAGAAAATTATGTCATATAAATGGTATCACTGTGTATATGATAGAAACAGAAAAAAAAAATAAAACGCATGCAGGTAGACTGTAATATGATACAAACTTAGTTGCAGAAAGACTATGCAATTCTGGCTTTTTTATTTAAATAATTAAGTCATACTTACTACTTTTTGTTTTGTTAGCTTATGAAAGTGTCTATCTAGCAAACGAGAATGGATTGAAATGAATTGGAATGGATTCAGATTTTCAGAAATATTGATTCACGAATGTTAAAATGAAATGCTTTTCAATCCTAAATGCATTTTTATTCATTTAGGAATTGCATGGAGCATATCTCTATACCTTTCAATCTAAAAATAATATTAGCTTTTCCTGTGAATACTGATCAAAATTTTGAATAGGAAATGCAGTTTTTCAATCCAATTACTCCAATTGAATCTAATTGAATCCAATTGAATTCAATTAAATTCAAAAAAAGTATCCGCTATTTAAATACACATTCAGATAGAAAAAAATTTCAATCCATTCTCGTTTGCTGAGTAACATATTACAAATTTATAATAAATGTGATAGCATAATGCAATGGAAAGGAAGAAAAACGAAAGAAAAAAACCGAGAGCACAAGCTATAATTTTATAACCTAGTAGTGCGAACCTGGGCAAAGTAATTGTACGTCTGGTTCCTTACCTCTCCTGGCTGGCGAAACCTTTGCATTCCTGACAGTATAGCTGCACTTTCTCGTGCTTCTCGGACGTCGCGGTCCTACTCCAGGTCTGACCGTTGCCGATGACCACGCTGCCCGAGAGGATGTCGAAGATCGGATCGTCTTCCACTGCGCTCACGAAGTCGGTCGTCTTCACAACCTTGTCAGCGGCATTCAATCGCCAGGATGTCCGCGAATTCGTCAGTCTTATTTGCAAGATTAGCAGGCAAAGCGCATACCTCCCTTCAGTCCACGTCAGTCGCATTCTTCTTGACTTCTGAGCCTTCCTCCGCGCGCGTTCGAATTGTTTACAATCTCGCGAACGGGAATGAGAGAGAAAGAGAAGAGATACCGAGATACAGTAGGGTGGAAGGGAAAGGAAATGGTGAAGAAAAAAAGGAAAGATTGAGAGGAGATCGAATTGATCGAATAAGCTGAACTTTTGTTATTCAAAATTGCAATTGCAAGATGAGAGAATAGATTTCAGGATAATATACTAAGGCCGGATTGAAATAACGTTACTTTAATTATAAACGAAGCTTAAAATTTTCTTCCTTCTATCTTTTTATCGAAAAGAAAGAGAAGATTTTTAAGCTCAATTTAAAATAATGTTGGTGCAATCGAGCCTAATTGTGACAGTTCATTAAAATTAGCTTAAATCACTCATACGATGATGATATAACGTATAATGCATACATAAATTTATATAAATACAATGTACTTCTGACTGTACTTTCTGATTGAAGTCAAATATACATATCGAATATATATCGAATAAAAGTGGGAAATGAGAGCGGGAGATTTTAAAATAGAATAATTCGATCGCGCAAGGATTTCAGAATAGAAAAGTCAGAGTCCAATAAACATCAGCATGAAATTAGTTAGATAATTACTAGCTGCATATAAAATGATTTATAAACAATTATTAAATATTTACAATATTTATTTTTACTTATTAAATAAATAATTGAATAAATAAGATATTATGTATACATGATTTTTTATATGCATATTTTTATTAGCGTAAAAGATTATGTTTTTTTATTTTATTCAGATATAAAACCATAGCTTCTACTGTATTCTCCTTTTCTTCTTTAATAAATTAGTAATATTCAACACATTCAAGAATACTTTACATCTTGGGATTATTAGACTTTTCAACAATCCTCCTACGAGATTATTAATTTATAACGATGAATCTCTTTCTCGTTACAAATTAACTCGAATTCTTGTATGTATAATAATCAAGTCTTGGATTTTTCAAAGGATTTGAGAACAGTATCAATCTGAATAAACTTTTTGTGTAATTTTTTGTTGAATATTTTACATATATATTTCTGATTCTCAGATTAGAAATTTTAGTTAAAAAAAAGTTCAGTGGTTTTAATACTTCATTATCGTTCTATTAAATATTTAGAATCAATAATATATTATAATATAAACCTTTATAATATACGTTCGAATTGTTTACAATCTCGCGAACGGGAGTGAGAAAGAGAAGAAACACCGAGATACAGTAGGGTGGAAGGGAAAGGAAATGGCGAAGAAAAAAAAGGAAAGATTGAGAGGAGATCGAATTGATCGAATAAGCTGAACTTTTGTTATTCAAAATTGCAATTGCAAGATGAGAGAATAGATTTCAGGATAATATACTAAGGCCGGATTGAAATAACGTTACTTGAATTATAAACGAAACTTAAAACTTTCTTCCTTCTATCTTTCTATAGCCTTAATATACCCGGTCTGTTATACCACGGTAAAATATGTTGCTTACAGTCCGACTCTTTTTTTCATTAACTTAAAGATTAATTCAATTCAGAATAGTAAAAAATATATAACAATTGCAGAATATGTCACTTTCTTAGAAAATCGTCACTTAAATGTAACGAATGTTTTGTTTGAAAAAAGCAAAAAGAATGGATTGAAATTTTTTCTATCCGAATGCGTATTTTAAATAACCGATACTGTTTTTTAAATTTAATTGGATTCAATTGGATGCAATTGAATTGAAAAACTGCATTTTAAAATTTTGAATTGAACAGTATTAATGTGTTGTGCACAGAAAAAGCTAATATTATTTTTAAATTGAAAGGCATAGAAATATGCTCCATGCAATTTCTATAAATGAATAAAAATGCATTCAGGATTGAAAAGCATTTATTTTAACATTCGTGAATCAATATTTCTGAAAATCTGAATCCATTTCAATTCATTTCAATCCATTTTCATTTGCTGGATTAAGATGAGAGCGAAAGAAAACGAGTTGTTTTAGAATAAAATTATAAAAATTTAGCAACGCAAATAAAAATATTAATATAGATTGGTCACTTAAACTTGCATCCTGCAATTCACAAAACGGGGCATCACTCTCGATTATCTGTATAACATTATTATGTTACTAAATTACACATAAAAATCTCATTTACTCTCTAAAGAATTTCAAAAACATTTTAAAAATATTTATATATTTACAGTGTAGATAAGATTTTAAATACTGTCGCTTCATAAACAAAATGATAAATGCGTCTGATTGTATCACAATTCCAATGCAATAATGTTAAGCGTTTGGATTTTTTGACATTAATTCTAAGTCAGAATCCATCATATCCTTTACAAGTTCCTGCAATATGAATATAATGTATGATATTTGGAAACATATAGAATATTATATTTTTGAGAATTACTTGCATTTTTTAGATGTACAAAAAATTACCTTAAATGTAACTGTTGGTTTCCATCCGAATTTGTTTCTTGCTTTTGATGCATCACCCAGAAGTACATCCTGTCGAATAGGAAAAAAACAATTATAAATATAAATTAAAATTATAATATATAATATATAATATTATAATATATATAATATATAATATATTATAAAATTTATCTTTCATTTCTCTACATTTCAGATATCTTACCACTTCAGTTGGACGGAAGAATTTCGGATTTATGCGAACTAATACTTGACCGGTTTGTGCATCTTGTCCCGTTTCATTCACACCTTCGCCTTGCCATTTAATTGTACGACCTACATATTGGAATGCCACCTCTACAAATTCTCTCACGCTATGTGTTTCTCCTGTCGCTATGACATAATCATCCGGTTGTGCTTGTTGGAGCATCAACCACATTGCCTGCATATTGTACATGGCAGTTTATGTCAAGAAACTTGAACTAATATTTAATTAATCTATAAAAGTTATGAATAACGTAATAATGTAATAATCATGAAATATTACTTACTTCTACATAATCTTTCGCATGGCCCCAATCTCGTTTTGCATCTAAATTTCCTAATTCAAGTACATCCTGTAGACCTAAATGTATTTTTGCTATAGATCTCGTCACCTTTCTTGTAACAAAATTCTCTCCTCTTCGCGGACTTTCGTGATTGAATAATATACCGTTGCATGCAAACATATTATATGCTTCTCTGTAATTTACGACTATCCAGAAGCTATATAATTTTGCACAAGCTAAAAGAAAAAATATGATATATGAGAAAAAAAATATATAAAATTATTTAATATAGATAAAAGCTTAATATAAAGATAATTTAATGTAAAAGTATATCTTTTTCTCTCAATTACCATATGGAGAGCGTGGATAAAATGGTGTCTTTTCAGTTTGTGGAACTTCCAGTACTTTGCCGTAAAGTTCGGATGTTGATGCATGATAAAATTTCACAGATTTTTCTAAGCCGCATGTACGTATCGCGTCCAATATTCTTACTGTTCCTACTGCGTCTACTTCTGCAGTATATTCGCTTACTTCAAAGCTTACCTATTGCAATATAAAATAATACATTTTTAATTTATTTAATATAAATACGTATTGATATTGATTAATACAGGGTGTTTCAGAATGATTGCCAAATATTTTGTGCGCAGGTAAAGCGGACTAAACTCAGTTGAAAAGTCTTTTATCATTTTGCAATTTTCGCAATAGTTAACAAGACATTAATTATTAAAAATCGCCGAATATTGATTTTCAATAATTTTTTACTCAAATATTTTACAGAAAAACAGCAACAGACAAAAATTGTTTATTTTCTTTTTATAGACTTCTGAGAATTTTTTAAGAATTTTTTAGTACCGCATTTTTTCATTTGGAAAAATAGTTGCCAATAAGAAAAGTACTGTACTAAAAAGTTGATAAAAAATTCTGAAAAAATTCTTAAAACTCTATGAGAAAAAATAAATAATTTTTGTCTCTTGCCGTTTTTTGAAGTTGATAATACTTGGATAAAAAATTATTAAAAACCAGTATTCAGCGATTTTTAACATCTTATTAACTACTGCAAAATAGGAGAGGACTTTGGACTCAGTTTAGTTCGCTCTACCAGCACACGAAATATTTGGGGATCATTCTGGGACACCCTGTATAAGTATGAATCATATACATATACATGCTGATATTAATATAATAATGCTGATGAATGTTTATCAATAATGTTGATAATATTTATCTTTTTATTAAACTATATCAGTTTAAACTATATTATCATATTGTTTTTGATATAAATATTTATCTTTTTTCTCTTATGCCTTCCTTGCTTTCTATTTTCGTTGTTTATATACAAATAAAATACACACCATAACATGACTTTGTGCTGCGAGATTATAAATTTCTGTCGGTTGTATCGCGCTAATAACTTTGATTAAACTACTGGAATCTGTCATGTCACCATAATGCAGCTTCATTTTGCCTTGTCGATGACATTTTGGATCCTCATAAAGATGCTGAATACGTGCAGTGTTAAATGAACTGGCCCGCCTGATAATGCCATGCACATCATATCCTTTTTCCAATAAGAATTCTGCCAGGTAGGAGCCATCCTACAATAGCAGAAGATTGAAGACAGTATAAATCTATGTTGTCATGAAGTTTCATAGCGAGCACAAGGCAATTAAAATGTTTACGTATAATAACATTTTTGCCAATGTAGATTTACTTTAATTTCAATTTGATTTACTTTTTATCCTCATTTAGTTTTAAGGATTAGAAAAAAAGAATTAATTAAATTAAAGTAGTTAATCTACATTAATAAAAATGATCATTAGAGATTAAATTGATATTTTCTTCATTAAAATTTAATACTGCAGTTTCAATTTGAAAATTATACATTTCATTGAGTCAATATATTTTATGACAACATTAAGATTAATTAAAATTAAATTTAAAAAATAAAATAATTACCTGCCCGGAGATACCTGTTATTAGAGCGACACGTCTATCATCGCCAGTTGCCATGTTGAATATAACACAAGTACACGTACTTCAACAAACAAGTAAACTTTATTGAGAACAATTGAGAATGTTTTAAATTTAGTGACACAAATCGACACACATATGGCATATTTTATTTTTCTCGGCATTCAATTAATAACAAATATATTAAACGATATTTGTGTCGACTGGTCACCAAATGGAAAGCATCTATGTTATCATCTATGCCACAACCAGATAACCATTAATGCTGATAACATTTATCAGTAATGCTGATAATATTTATCATTAAACTATATCAATTGAAAAATTAGTGTTTTTGATATAAATATTTGTCTTTTTTCTCTTATGACTTCCGTGTTTTCTATTTTCGTTGTTTATTTACAATTATCTCTTCCAGTTCCTCTTTATTTTTAAATATAAATATCTCTCATCACATTGAATTCGCATTCTACACTATTTATGAGTCAAGAGAGGAAAATTAAGAATTAATTATTAATAAATTATTAATACATTATTTCTTCAGTACTAAATTTTTCTGAAATCTTCTTCTGTCATTCCTCCAAACATATATCTTAATCCTGTCGGAATTGATATAACGATATAAATATTTAGAATTCTTTCAGATTTTTCATATAGTTCTGTATGGTATACTACCAAAGAGAAGCCCAAGTCCAGAGTCTGGAACACTCTGGAGTGACTGAAGTCCTCCCCGGTCCTGATTGTCCGGAAATGAGAATAAATGTAGGTAGACGTGGAATCCGTCTACTGGCGCCTCTATGTGCACAAAATACGTAGAATTATATAGCCATAGATATTTTCGACGCGTAACACATCTACAGGAGATAACACATCCACAAACGGTAATTCTAATCAATACAGATATATCTTTAAGTTTTCAAGTTTTCGAATATATAATATTTATCTTTATAAATTTTAACATAAAATATTTCTTATTTTATTGTTGTATCTTATTTCATCTATTTATTGAATCTTATTTCGTTGTATTGAATTATCCGGAAAGTTCGTGCCGATTTTGAAGGAAAATTGAAACGCAGAAGATTTAAATTTTAGTATACATTTATTAAATTTAAATCTTTTGCGGCACGAACTTTCCGGATAACCCAATAAATATAAAATATTTCATTTAAAAATGAGAAACAATCTAATTCTAATATAATTTAAATTATTATAAATTTTAAATATATATGTGAAAACATTAACGCGTTTCTTTTTCCAAAATATTCTGATTAATTTTTAGATTGATAACAATTAATTACAATCAAAGTGTCAGCGATAAATTATTTTAATCAAAATACATTGTTAAAAGGTGAGGAGAAAGTCGCGTTCAATTGTAGATACCAAATACTTGATAAATTAGAGTGTATCTAAAAATCTGCTTTTAGGATTTTGTTTATAAAGAAATGATGTAAAGTATAATTAAACAATGAAACATATTTAATATATTTTTAATATATTTTTTTATTATAATTTAATTTTATCTCACGAATTATACATATAAAAAAAATGATGCTGATCTTTTGGTCAATTATGAGAATTTTTTGAAAACTTTAACTAATTGATTCTTCTTGTTTTCTCTTTAGTTATCCGAAATGCAAAATCTTCAAAAGTGTCAAAAGGTTCGCAAGTTATCACCGTGTTTAATTACTAAATAATCAACACTTCGTGAATCTTGTCATTCACTTTGTCAGGACAAAGAGCGCACTAATAATTCACAAACCTTTAAATTTATACTTCTAAAGAAAATATACTTGTGAAAATTTCAAAAGTATTAGCAAAATCTCTTCATTGAGCTTTTCACTTTCTCAACAAATATAGACATAACTGCTACATAACATATACATAAATTTTAGAGTCCGATCGAAGTTTCGATTTCGGTCAGTTTCGATCAAAGATCAGGGTTTCGATTTGATTTCGGTTTTGACTGAAATTAAGAGAAAATTTCGGTGAATAAACTGTACAAGTTGCAATGCGCCGGTAAGCGTTCAAAAAACAACTATTCGATTTTAATTATTAACTCGTTGATTAAGCATAAGACGATTGAATATAAACTTTGATGTGATCTTAATAATTCTCAACTTTTAAAGAAATCAAATCACACACAGTTATTATAATTGTGATTTGATTTTTTTGCAATATTATTATATTATTATAGTTATTATTATAGTTAGATATTTTAATAAAATATGTTTTTTAAAGAGTAAATAAATTTGTCATATGATTTCTTTCTGAAAATCATACTATTTCTGTAAAATTAATCAAAAAGTCCATTTCAATTCTGGCCGAAGAAATGTGATTTTATTAGCTTCTTTCTCTTTTTTGTTTTTTTTTTTTTTAGTAAGACTTATCTAAGTTTCGATTTCAGTTTTGTTTTCGACAATTGAATGACAATTGAATATTCATTTTCGATTTTAACCGGAGATTAAAATGTAGTTTCGGTCAGACTTTAATAAATTTATATCTATGTTATGTAGTAGTAGTTTATATTAATAGTTCGCTGGATTAGCGCGAGTGGAAGAAATTATATAAAACACGTATATTAGTCCCCAACTTCCAGTATAATGTCGTGTATTCTTTATGCTAAAATAAAAAAAACATTTCACAATAAATAGAACTAGTTATAATTCGTGAATGCACATATAATATAAGAAAATTTGATTTCCAGTTTCAAAACGAATCTTCTTATTTAACATTGTTGCTCGATGCCAAGATGTTCCATTGATGTTATATTATATAATATTTCGATAATACATAAAACTATAATTGCGACTCTCGTGTGGATTTCCGTAGGATGTTGTCGATACTGAACATCGTCGTTTTGGTGATACGTCCCGGAGAATCTATACGTTCGATTTCGGTATCCTTCGTCATGACATTTTGTTCATTTGTTTCAGTGATTTCTTGTTGTTCTTCTTGAAGTTTCGTCGAATTGGATAAGAATTTGGTTGATATCTGCAATCATATCAAAACCGCGCTTCAGTAGTGTTATCAGAAATGTTCCATAAAGTTGCATCCTAGCCCGAATATCTATGTATATAAACATGATTCATTCCAGAAGACTAGCTTCAGATGTTGAAAGACTATATGACACGAAGGAAGACCATCGTGTCTCAAAGAGTCAAGAAGTAATATTACGCAGGATCCTCTTTTGCACAAGACTAAAGCTTAATTCTCTGTACCGATAATCCTTCCGATCTTCTATCATGAGCGAGTACCCTCTGTCGTCTTGTTCTCCTGCGCCTGTAATTGCCGTGCTCGAACATTTCGCTGGCGGACGGGTCCAAGGTCCAGTAACTTCCCTTTCCGACTGTATGACCTTCGCCATCGTCCGTACTCGTCCGGTCTCGCGGTACCTTCACGAAGCAATCATTCAGGCTAAGGTTGTGTCGTATGCTGTTCTGCCAACCTTGCCGGTTCTCCCTGTAGTAGGGGAACCTGTCCATGATGAACTTGTAGATGCCGGCAAGCGTCAGCCTTCGCTTCGGCGACGAGTTGATCGCCATCGCGATCAGAGCGATATAGGAGTACGGTGGCTTTTCATGATGCGGCGCGATCTTATAGCCGATCAGCGGTCTCGCCAAGATTGGCCAGGACGCTTGATTGAAGGCTGGCCAGGCGATGTCGGCACGCAGCACCTCCGGGACCAGGCTAGTGAATCCGTACGCACGTTTTATGGGGAACATTTTGTTAATCGGAAAGATGTACCAGTATTCTTGACACCGAGCACGCAGATCGCACGCTTGATCCTTCGCATCTGCGAAGAGACCATGAACCTGAGGACAACTGCTTTGTTGCATCGAGAATACTTCCTCGAAGGTCTTCCTCGAAGAACGAAAACCGCGTCGTTTGCAAGTCGTCAAAATGTTAAGAGACTTTTAATATTATTCTGTGCTTCGATCTGTGTTATCCTTTCTTTGTCGGCAATGGAAACGGTCAGGATGTTCTGGCGTGATGCACTCAATGAGCCGTGAAATTGAAATTACATCACGTTCTCACCGTTTTTTCCTTTCTCGCGATGAAAACTGAAAAGCACCGTTGAATTTCACTGTATATTCTTGCGGGAGGAATAAGGTCGCAGATGTAATGTTGCACTGGTGTAATCGAGGGAGAGGACGCGGAGCACCCTGTTGATCAGGGCGCGAACTCACCGAAGACTCCGTTGCATCCAGTTGCCCTAACGAAGGAGATTTGTTTAATTTAACACTGGGGGAATCTAGAGGTTGGTTCAACCCCGCCCATCGGTGGTTTTCCAGGGAACTCCCGTTTACGCTTTCGTGGGGAGGAGATTACCTATCCGGGACCGCACTATGTGTTTTATTGCTGTTTACACACATGCTGTTTCAACACCCACGCTGGCAGTAACTGCGCCAATATATAAACAGTGTTGCGATAATTATATCGAGACCAAACGATTTCTCGGAACGGTCTTTTCCTCTTAGTTGATCCTTTCTTACAATCGATGCAAAGGCTCGCACAGAGTGTTAAGAAAAAAAGAAAAGAGAGCAGAAGTCAAACCGAAAGTTGTTTTCAACTTTCTCACAAGAACGATTTTTCGATCCATGTCAATCAAACATCATTTAATAACGTTTATACTCCTCTTTGCCTTGGAGCTTTTTTTAATTTAACAAGTTATATACAGTGATAAATTAATTGAATATGTAAATCAAGTAAGAATGACTATATTAAAATGTAAAACTCATATAATATATAGATTCTATAAATATATACTTAATTTAACTTTTGATTATGATAATGTGATCGGAATTTCTAAATGAATGAATAAACATATAATTATTAACTTCTTCTCTTTCTTAAAAATTTTATTAATTTATCAATTTATCAATTATTTCTTCATGTCTACGTTTCACAAGACACGACTGTATGTCACAGAATTCATTTTCTTATTTCGTTTTATTTTAATTGATCATATTATCTAGTTATATTCTAATGAATGTTTTACGATATTGAGAAGAATCCATATTAGAATTGAAACGTCTATTAATGTATTGTGTTGAATAAATTTATTACACGCATTCTATGTTCAGCTCTCATAGCCATTATCACTCTTTAAAAATTTTTAAATTAAAAAATTTTATTGAAAGGCCTGAATAGAATTCTATCAATTACATTTAAGTATAAAATGAAAACATCAGATCAATTATTCATTTCTCTTTTCTTCATAGCGATGAGCTGTATATGCATTGCTCGTCAAATCCTGTAGTATTTTCTCCTGGGCTATCGGATTGTCCTTCGGTACCTGTTTTTAAACAGATGTCATTCAGACGTATTACATTTAAGTAAAATGTATATATATGAATATTGCCAAATTATTAATCGATAAATATAATTTAAAATAATTTTGAAAAATATTAATAATATTCGTTAAAATATTTGGATTATGAATATTTTAATTGTATTACTTTAACTATAATAATGTTCATAACTAAAAACATCTGTAACCTTCTTTACATAAGTTACGGAAGCAATAAAATCGACAGTGTAACATCATCTTACATTCAAATTGGCGGATGTAAAATGAACATTGCGTATGGATCTAGGATTTTTCTTGTAGTAAATTAATCTCGGGGCTATCGCTTGCGGCTTATAAATATGAAAGCTAAGGGGGAACAGAGAAAGTGCCTTGTATATGCGTACCATATGTCCGGCTCTGTTGACCCAATACATCCTGAAGTTGTCTTGAACCTTCAAATAGCCCTCAACGATGGATTTAAAGACGAACGAATTCCTATTTGAATTTTTCCAGGTGTCGGCGTTTTTCCATTTCAGTTTTTCGACCCAGTGAAGAGTACCTAAAATATATACCGGGTGATTAAAAGCGTTATAAATTTTTATTTCGAAAACCAAATATTTTAGAAAATTAAACATTTAAAAATTTTGTAATTTCGAGGGAAACATGAGATGATATCATTAATTTGAACTTGGATAGCGTTGTCAAGGTCAGAGCAAGGTCATATAGAATGAGATTTCCCATTTTTCTTATATATTCTTGTAGCTTACCTCAAAGCTTTTCAAAACACTATAATAAAATATTTTAATTACTTATTAAATACTTTTTGAGTTATACTGTTTAAAAGTTTTAATACCGCCGATATTAGCATTATCCAAGATGTCCGATCGATGACTAAAAAACTTCTTGAATGTTGTTCAGAATCAGACTTGGATAAAATTTGTCAAGACCAAGATCAAGGTGAAAAACGTTTTTTTAATTTTCATTTTTAATAACGTAAAAACAAGAATTAAGAAACAAGAATTAAAGAAACAATGATCTTGATCTTAACAAATGTTATAACTCTGAACAACATTCAAAAGGTTTTAGCCGTCGATCGGATACCTTAGATAATGCTATAAATGCCGGCGGTATAATACTTTTTAAATTGTAACTCGAAAAATATTTAATAAAATTTTATTACAATGTTTTGAAAAGTTTCTAAGGTAAGCTACGAGAATATGCAATAAAAACTAAAGAAAAATTCTCATTCAAAAAATTCTATGTGACCTTGACAATCTCCAAACTCAAATCAATGATATCATCTCATGTCCTTTTTGAAATTACAAAACTTTTCGTATGAAATATTTTTCTCTAAAATGTTTTCGAGATAAAAATTGTGTGTGTGTGTGTGTGTGTGTGTGTGTGTGTGTGTGTGTGTGTAAGATTTTATTTTAAACATCTAGTATACCGGGTGTTTCAGATCATGCACCCCATTTAAAAGCGAGGAAAGTGATTATTTTGAAAAATGTTTTAGACAAACGTTGAGGATCAAATAATATATTACATGGGCATATGCGATTAAGGAGACTTTAATCAAGTACCTTGAAAAGAGATGTAAATCCGATCGTGCGACTTCCACGCGGTAAATCTTGAGTAATGCTAATGCCGACAGTACTGAAACTTCGAAATTTCATAACTCAAGAAAATCTCAATTAAAAAGAGTTTTGTAATTAGTGTTTCGAAAACACCATGAACTACAAAAATATATAATAAAAGATATAGATTTTTATTTAAAAAATTCAAATCGATCTCGACATTATCTTCACGTCGCCACCCAAAGTCAATCGCATATGTAATTGTATATAATGCGTTACTTAATCCTCAACAACTTTTGTCTGAAATATTTTTCAAAATAATCTCTTCCTTCGTTTTTAAATGGAATGTACGGATGCTCTGAAACAATATATGATGTATGATAAAACTTATATAATGTTAAAATAGTATAAAAATGGTGTAATAGGTCGTAGTAACATGTAATATGAATTGGATGGTGATAGTTAAAGATAATACTAATTATTTAATCAAAAAACTGACGATTTTATAAAAAAAATACGTATAAAATAAAAGATATTAAAAACACATACACAAGAATTTATGTTGTCATATCAATTACAAAATGAAAATTAATGATGTCTTTTGAATCAGTTTAAAGCTTAAATAGTTTTTAACGTAAATGTTATTAAAACGCAAAAAAAAAATATTTAAAGCTATTGAATGATTTTACTTCTAAAATATTAATATCAAAATATTATCGCAGGAATAATAATAAATGATAGAACAAATTTCTTTTAATTAATATTATTAATAATATACTGTGCTATTAAAATGTTTATTAAAAGTTTAAAGAATAGGAAAGTTTAATAAAAAATGCGTCAGAAAATAAAATATAGTAAGAAAAATGTTTTGTGAATTAAAATTTTCTGTAACAACAAAAATTTTTGGTTAAACAAATGTACTAAACAAAATTATAATTTTATATAAACTAAATTGTTAATTAGTATTGTTTAATTAGTATACAAAAATATTTTTATTATTTACAAAGTAGAAAAATTATTTTGTAAAAGCAACTAAACTTTTGTTATATAAACAAGATATTTTGTTGCTATTAAAAATCCCTTAACTAAATTTTGCTGAAGGCACTAAATCTTTTTCCTAGTATAATAACAACTTACCTAGTGTATCAACAATCAAATCCATTTGTCCATTGTAGACAAATACGTTCAAGTCGGTTTCATTCAATAATGCTTCCACTAAAATAATTATATTTACATTTATATTAGTAATTAGAATATATTATAAATTCTAATTATGTGGAGTAATTCTTTACATCATAAATTAATTTGATTTAAAGCGAATGTATTAGAATGTAGCAGTCAATTAATTTATATATTTATGCAATATATTGTAATATAAATATTGTTTTATTTTACACATTTATTAAAACTGCTTCAACAATTTCTTTTATGCTTACAAATTGTCTAACTTTTACATTTGTTACTTGGAAATAACTATCTCCATCAATCAACATCAATTTCTTTCTTTCGCTTTCGCTACAATGACATTCTGTCAATATACTTGACAGGTACCTATGTGAGTAACAGGTTTCATAAAATCTTCTGCTAAGTATTCAAAAACGTCAGAGGATTGACTGCCGTGAACGAATTTGATACCGAGCGCTTTCTTTACTGGACCGTTCATCAAATTTTCGAGTGAGAAAGCCTCACCTGCATTGAGATTTAGATACATGACTGCAATTACAAAGAAAAAAATGCACAGTGACACATAATAATAATGATATTCCGATAAAAGGAATCTTATAACTTATCTTATATAAATGTTGAGTGTTTTTTATATTAATATTAAAAATGGAATTAAAATTTCGTTATTTAATATAATTTTATAAAATAATATAATGATATTATGTACCAGATTTGTTTTTAAAAAATTTTTGATAATTGAAAAACCGCAACGGAGGCTGCTTTGTAAGAATATTATAAAAATCAATATTGTCAGTCTTCTCTAAAATGACCATTTCTGTATTAGACCATTCTTGAGTTGCACTTCTCCAATTGCCAAGCTCGACATTGTTCTTTACTTTTTGTGCTGCAGCATCAACTTTTTTGAAACCTTCTGTGTCCACCATACCCTGCGAATTATACGATAGTTTTCGAAAAGTTTTATATAAATTTGCTTTAAATAAATAAAACAGGAAACTTTTTGTATGGTTAATTAGCATCGATAAAAAAGAACGACGAGGAAAGAAGTTGATCTTGGATCTTGAAAACTGATTATTGTCTGTTGTGTATTACATTTCCTCGATGATATTATTTATGGCAATAGCTTTTTTATTTAATTGTTTTTTATTTAATTATCAAATAGATCTATTTCGTTAATAAATAAATGAGCTCATACGGATATTACAATTAATGACGATAAATAATCCTACTTACTGTGTTGAGCAAAAATGGTGCCCATGTCATTACGGAATCGATAGGAGAGATCCAAGAGTCTCCGAGTGCGATTCCTTTTAGATTACTCTTGATGGTGCCCGCTTTCTGAGCCTGCAGAACACTCATATTATACTCATATATATTTGTGAATTTCACAGTCTTTTACAAGAAACATAAGTTTATTTCATCATATTTCATCATAGTAAATTGTTACGATGTCATTATCGTTACTATCATTTGTGTAGACATCATCTATAATTTTCTAAATTATTAGATGACCATGTACATATAAATATTATGACTTTGCATGTGCAGAATGTTTTTCTTATTATCATTAATTTAAACTTTTTATATAATTTTTGACGATCTGATAATGCATCGTAGAAAAAAAACTGCAGTTCGTTTTAAAGAAGAATTGATTTTATAATTAATAAGAATTTCTTTTTGTCACATTTTTTTAAATTTTAATATCGCTGTTTCTTTTAATAGAACCAAATTCTTTCTTTTTATTATTTTTTTTTAATTAGCATGTTTATATTTCTTACTCGATACCAGAGTAACGCAAATTCCGCGCCCATTTTTCCGCCATACGATTCAGTTGTGATATACGTCGGAACAGCTTTGAATTCCGGTAATTCCTTATAAAATCCTCGCATACATTCCACGAGGTCCTTTGCGATCTGCGTGTTTGTCCTTGTGTATGCCGATTTGCTTTTAACGTAACTGTATCCGGTACCAACAGGATTGTCGATGAAGAGAACATTATAATTCTTGACCTATAAATAAATTATACATCGACAATGTTATCCACTAAAAATTATTTTGTAATCAAAGAGTTGCAACTAGATGACAAGTATTGAAATCAATTTAATATTTAATGATTAAATTAGAAGTACATAAATATATATAAAAACAACCATACGTTTCAACCTCTATCGGGTCATCCTCAGTGTACAATTTTGTAAAACTAAACAAATTTGCGATTTAATCATCGACAATATAGTCGAATTATATAATATTAATTAATGGTTATTTTAATCTAGATACTGAAAATGCTTTTAATTTTGAAATTGCAATGGGTGAATTTGAATTGCATTATCTGTAACAATCGAAGCAGAAGGAAAAACAACATTAAGAATATGGATATAAAACATTCGAGGAGGAATACTAAAAATTTCGAATAGAAATTAAATGTGATAGAACTGTTATATCTATGTCAATGATTAAATCGCAAGTTTGTTTAGTTTTATAAAATTGTACACTGAGGATGACCTAATAGGAGTTGAAATATATAGTTACGTTTTTATATGTCTTTATATACTTCTAATTTAATCATTGAATATTAGATTGATTTCCAACATTCTAGTTGCGACTCGTAGCCCCCCTTTGATTACAAAATAATTTCTATCATTTGAATCTCTCTCTCTCTCTATATATATATATATATATACGTTATCCATTAAATTATAAATTTATAAATTTATTTGTTCCAGTAATAATTCCAATTATTTAATCTATAAATTTATTTAAGTAAATTTATAAACCAATTTTTATATCTTCATACCATACTTACACATTTTTGCTTGTATGTAAAATTGCTTTCTCTTTTGTTACAAATCGCCAATAAACCAACATTTTAATAAATTTTTCTCAACAATTAAATATTTTATTATTAATTACGCACACTACTTAATATTGTAGTATTTGATTTTGAAAATCTATTCTACTTTCACATAATTTAATACCCAAGTATAATTCCTCGGATTTAAGTTCACATCGAGGGGACCTAATTCTTCGAAATTTCCATAACTCGTTGAGGATCCGCCTGGTCCACCTTGCAACCAGATGAGTAACGGTTTGTTGTAACACGAATTAACCTTTGCCGTGGTATAATAAAGCCACCAGAACATATTAGCGTTGGGGCGCACTTGAACATAATTCCATTCTTGTTCTCCATGACCGAACCCTTTTTTTCCTTTTGTCAGAAAATTTTTAATTATTAATAAAGGTAAATAAATAATTATGTCAACATTTTTTATTTTTTTTCTTTCATAATTTTTCATTTAAAAAAAGATTCAAAATTAAGGGATAATAGTACAATATGTATTAGTCATCTTTCAAGAAAACGTACATAAACTGTAGAGGATAATTTTCTCATGATTTAAATACATGGTATAATATTTGCGATATATTAGATTGGAAATCATATTAATTTTTCGCACCGATCTTCACAATGAAGCATCTCAGCTGTTAATCGATTCAATTGTCAATGATTCGAAAGTCGCGAAGACGAGTAGCTGAAACGGCACATATTTGTCAAGCGAAGGCCTAGGTAAATTTGCAAAGTTTTAAAAGAAATCGTAAAATAAACGTTCCCGCATCACTATGGTAAAAGTTAGAAATGCAACGGTTGAGTACTTTGACGTTTACTTGCATCAAAATTCGGCAAACTTTTACTCGCAACGAATAAAAATATGCAGCGAATGCTTAAAATTTAAGCCTAATCCATGCCACTACGTTCTAGAGAGTTTAAGGAAGAAGAAAATATATTTGATAAACGTATTCCAAAAATACCTTATTCGGATAAAAGGAAGTTAAGGAAACATAGTATTATCTATATTATATGTTTCAATAAAAAATTAAAGTTTGAAGTTATACTCACTTTTAATTACTCTTATCAATGTAAACCTAATTTATCACACAATATTAATCAAGCGATCAATTAATTCTTTATCTTTCAGATCAATGATATTAATCAAGTGATTAATTTTTTATCTTTCAAGATCACTGAATATTACATTGTTATATTTTTATTAGAGATAGAGATAGAGATTTAAAGAAAATGTGTATACAAACAACAATATATTTTAAAATATATTGTAACTTTTCAATAAATTTTAATATGACATAAAAAACTTCAGTAGTTAAACGTAAATAAATAAATTTTTTTTAATTTGCTGTTACCTTATGTATTATATCTCTATTATAATTGGCTGATTGTCTTATTGCCTACGTGTTACTGCCTCATGTTCTTTTGAGTGTTATAGCTTTTAGACATGTTCATAAGATAAGATATCTTTGTTATTTTTATTCAAGAAATAATTGTTTGTTAGACGACTATCTAAATTTTTATAAATCTAAAAAATAGACAATTATAATTCGTATTGAACCGAGAATAAATCAATTAAGAGAATAGATTAAGAAATAAATAAATATAAATATATATATGAATTTGTTTTAAAATATTTAAGCACTAAAATTCACTTTGACAAAAAATAAATTTTTTTTCTCTTAATGATTTGAAAAGTAGGTATATACACAATTAATGTGTTTCATAAACTCACATATTTCCAAGAAATCTATTTTCAAAAATAGGATTTTAACTGTTACAAAATCTATTATTGACAGCTTGCCATTAATTATATGTTTATACTTTGCTACATTATCGTGTAATGTGAATGTAAATTTTCACTGTGTGAAAATTTATTAGACCGAAAATTAACTCATCCCAGGATAAGAACACGAATATTATAATATTGATAAGAATCCGAATTGAAGGATCGAAACGTTTATTTTATTCATTTTGTTATATTCAAGAAAATAAAGAGTTTTCTGTGCATCCGAACAATGTAGGCTCTGACGGGCTTTTTTATTCTTCACTGATATCATCCCACGTCACAGCACACTTTATCCTAGAGATGTCCAAGGAATTCCATGAGATATCACAAGTATATGTACATGTGTGTGTGTATGTGTGTATGTGTGTGTGTGTGTGTGTGTGTGTGTGTGTGTGTGTGTGTGTGCGCGCGCGCGCGCGCGCGCGTGTGTGTGTGTGATTAAAATATGTGTTATCTAAAATAAAAGGGAAATGTTTTAGAATATACGGAAGCGAGAAATATATATATATATTATTATCCCATTATTATATAATGAAATTAAAGATTAATTGGAAATAATAAATGTCAGATCTTGTAATTTATATATTCTTAGGCTACATTCGGAAATATTATCCGAGTACCTCTTTTGTTCTTGTTATTCATCTATGTTAAACAAGGATAAGATGATACATGGGAACACCGGGTAATGTTTCGAATACAGTATAACATTTAGTATAATAAAAATCTTTGTAAATTTCATATGAGATATATCTTAATTGGTATGCAGTACGTCGTATCGTTTGTGTCCAAAATAACTATGACATATTCCTTACCTCTCTAATTCCTTATTTCTCTTTTAATTCAGACACTCTCCAATTGACCTTTGCTATATTCTGGACATCCTTAGGACATTTGGAGAATTGTATTATGTGATGGAAGGATTTGAATATGGTAAGATATTTTAAGATATTAATAGGATATCTTACAATACTGGAATGAATTAGTTCGTAGGTATTGTAATTATAAAATTAATTTGTCGCTGAAGATGGCTTAAAAATGAGCCGAAATATGTAAGGTTATTTAATAAAGACTTTTATATTGTATCCACATTATTTGTTTTACGCAACAATTACCGCGCCTGACTTCTATTGCCCTATTTTACCTATTTTCTTTAGGATATCTTATGATGTTTTATATGATATTTTCTTTGGATATCCCGGATGGGATATCCATGAGATCGCTTTGTCAATATGGGACAATTTGGGATATTCTTAGGATGAAGTGTCTTAAGAATCTTACCAATGCTGCCAGAAACAAAGCACAACACGGCGAAAGTATAAACAAGTGGAACTCGCATCATCTTGTTTCATGCAGTGAAACTTTTCAAAAACTAAAACTGCTACAGTAATGTATACAATTTTATAGTCTTTTGTTTATCGCAAATCATACAATTTATATCAGTCACATTCCATTGATAAAATAAAATAAGAGCTTCGTTCTCAATGTTTCCTTCTTTCTGATTTTATTATCAATTATCTTCAGTTAATCTTTGGACAAGCGCATATAAGTCGTACGTCTATATCTTTCATTGTAAGCTTTACTATATTTATCGATTTGTAACACATAATAGACTGCGATCAGTTTCTCTATTTACAATATTCAACACTACACTTTATAGAGAATTGTGATAAAAGCGTAAATTTTTATAAACATTACAAAGAATAATTTATTATTATTTGGTGATTTTATGTTATAATTAAATTATATATTTCTGTATAAAAATCACAGTTAGTTTTTAAGTAGAAAGTGTTATACTTTGGGGATACATTGATTGTATTCCAGAATTAACTGCCAGGACTGAAAATCTATAGTGCATGTAACGTAAATTATAGCATTTTCAGTGTTGGCAGTAAATTTGAAACACAGCCATTGTTGGTTGAAGAAAATGTCACAAATTTAAACATTATTAAAATGATCTTCTTCTTTTATTTTTTTATTTATATCAAAATAAATATAGAAATTTTCGTAAAAAATTCGTTTTTGTTTTTTCTATTGTTTTGATTCTCTTCTTCAGCTTTTGAGTTGTTTTCTGTGGCTGAACCAGTTAAATCAGTAAAGTTATTTAGATGGAAATATCATGTGAATGTACATTTTTGGAACTTAAAGTGAAATAGATATATATTTGATATTTGTCGAAAGCGAGAAAGAGAGTTCTAGTGCAATCTAGTGCAAGAACAGAAAAGAGACCAAGTCATGTTTCAAAATGCTCATGAAAGTCTTTAATACATTAAATGTGTTCTGTTATTCTCAGTATTAGATGCTATATGTATTTGATTGCCTTACTTTTGAGTAAAACGCATTCGCTTAAAAGGTACTCCACTTAAGTGATATCTATAGATATTGAATTGAGAGATTCACACATATTATACAAGCATTAAAGTTGATCCTATCTCTAATAGCGACGTAACTCACTGGTTTAGAACCGATAGAAGGATTTAACATTCTGCTTATGGTACATAAGCATCGATCACGGAAAATAGTTACGAAGGAGAAAGTAGCGTCGTCATCGTTCAAGCATTTGGCCGTATGCGACTATAAAAAGAAAAAAGAAGAAAAAAATAAAGAAAAGAAAAAAGAGAAAGATCGAAGAAAAAATACAAGATGTGCAACGAAACGAGAAAACACAAAGCAAGTGAAAAAGAGGAGACACATTCTCTCCTTTCGTATTTACTAATTTGATTATCCGGTTGCTGTTCACAAAGTCGTCGATCTAAATTGATTTTCCTTGCTCGGGCTTTAACGACACTCGGAAAATTATGCGTCGAGAGAACGCCTAGACAAGAATTTTTTTCCTGATAATTTCCGGGCAATAAAGTGGTTGTATCGCGTCCACGAAAAAAGCAATAGTATAAACTCGTTAGGTTTTATATCATTACAAAAGAAAAAAAAGCAAGAGAGAGAAAATCCAGGTTGAGATAATATATTTTTTACAATAAATTATTTAATTTTTAAAGATTCTTATTATAGCATAAAATTATAAAATATTAATATTCTCATAAGATGCTTATTAAAATTATTAAATTGTTTGTCAATTTAATATGTAATATTACGATTCTAGTTCTGTTCATTACATTTCAAGACTTAATTTTGGCTCGCGGTTTACAGAATTAAGTAAGTAATATAAGTACGTACAGTGAGTACAAAAAGTATTTACAAAGAAAATATTTTTTAAAAAAACTTTATTTTTAAAAAGTAAATATTATTCAGTGAGAAATGAATCATTGAATCGATGAAATTTGATGATTTTAACATCAATTCGACATTTAATTAACGATCATTTCTTGTTGAATAATTAACAATTTGTTAAAGAATAAAATAGACTGTATGTTTCTTAAAATTATATACCAAAATGATATGTATTAACTATACAAAATACACCTGAAAAATAAGCGAAAATTAAAAATTGTATTGTTTGAATGCTTAAAAATTCTAAAATAAACAGACGAGAAATTTAGCATCTAAAATCAGGAATACATGCGAAGCTCGTTTATTTATATTAGAACAGAATGTACTCATGTATAAAATTGCTAATTAATATTTATTTTCAACAAATTTCCTTGTACGAATACTTTTTGTTTTCACTGTATACAAATTCACGAAATAATTTAAGCATTACTTAAGGAATAAATCAAGAGAAAACATAAATAACTTTATTTTGAACCAAGTCAAGAGAAAATATTAGGTGTAGTAAAAAGAAATCCATTATTTTTCCATTCAATTTCATGCAAAAATAATGGATTTCTTTTTACTACACCTAATATAAATAATTTTATTTTGATGTTATGAAAGTCAAAGTAATAATTTCTAGCTATAAAATGAACTGTTTATTGATAATAAGAATAAAAAAAAATTTTAACCGTTTTATTATTATAATTTTGTCAAATTTGCGTTTAATTTCTTTACACTGGATGATCTAATAATAAGGTCGAAACGTATGTTCTAAGAATTTGAAATACATAAAAATTTGGCTTGTAGCCTCTTCTTGTTATTTATTGTTCAAAATAAAGTCATTTTAATTTTTTGTTGACTTTTGTGTATTCCTTGAGTAAGTCCAGTTAATAATTGATCTTTGATTTTTTATATTTGAGATTGTCTTAAGTACAGTTTTAAGATGTAAGCCAATTATAGGCGATATTCATCATCAGTTCTTGTATTTAGACTATTTTAAAAAACAAATCTTAAAATGAACCAATAAAAGAATCGTATGAACATCTTAAGACATTACTTAAGACGATCTGAAGATAACTGATCATAAGAATGGGTTATGAATGCGGCTTGAGAAAATAGGATCATTTCTCTTAATTAAAAAAAAAAAAGATAGAGAATGGGAAAAGGATAAGTGAAATGATCGAATTCGCACGGAAGCCTAATTAAGTCTTTTATTGCGAGAAATTCTTTTCCATTCTCAGAGGGACTTTTGCGAAAGAGGTTCAATCTATTCGCGCGTTTTCACGAACACACACGCGTCTGTCAAATGTACTACTTAATTGATATTCGCCCCACATGCTTCGCCAAACGCACGCGCTCCTGTCTGTATAGTATTCCTGACAGGTTGTTCGGTCTATTACTACTCCGGAAATTATCAGCGAGGCATGAAAAGGCTGCGTAGTCTCTCTCGATTCTGTCGAAATCGGGAACGTGCGGATATAACATGGACTACGCATTGTGCCTTGCGTAGTCCATCTATTTATTCAGAACAACCGTTTGCACGGTTTAAATCGTAGTTACGTGGTAACTTACAGTAAAACGCGAATGAAATCTGTACGTCGCGCGCGTACGTAATTTTTTTATTCGATCAGAGAGAAAGAAGGAAATCTATTCAACCGAGTCAGAAAAGAACCTCATGGGTTTCTCGGCGCAATGAAACTGGCTCGTTAATGGCCTAATTAAATATCAAGCGCTATCTAAGTAATTAGGCAGATTCATCTAGTGGATGTTCCGTATGGCCGAATCCAGGTAATAAAGAGATAATGGAAATAATGGCCGGCGCGGCAGGATGTATAGATATGAGAGAAAGAGAGGGATGATAATGAGAAGCTCGATCAATGGCTCGATCAACAATCGTTCATTCCTCCGGAAGAAGTTTGGTCCTCAATGTCGGCAGATCGTTACGGGAAACGCTCATAGCTTCCATTATGCAAAGTAATAATAGATAACGTTAATTAATGCACTATGTTGTTCCGCTTGTCCCATCAGACGGCTCTGTTTGCAGCTGGTGGCCTCGCGCGTCTCATCTCGCGATGTACCAGAAGGCTTTTCGCGAAGATACGTATCCGGCCCAATCTGTATCTGACTTGTGAGAATAAACAAACTATTAAAATTCGCCAGAAATACATATGCTCGTACAGTGTGGCAGTCTATTGGATGTGTCTGTTTTACGATTTGAGAACGATGAGATGAAGTCCTCGCGGCGCGAAAGTCGCAAAGCTATCTTACGTATAAATATATATTATGTTAAATATATGTTACTATATATACAGGGTGTCACAAAAGTGTAAATAAATATTTTTAAGACAGATTCTTTGTAACACTTTAAGACAAAAAGTTTCAAACAAAAACGCTATGATAGTTTCACACACACAAAATGGAAAGAATTTGAAAATTACGAATGACAGGGCTAGAATTTTATTCAGAGATAGTAAAATGATGAGTGAAGGGATTAAATTTTGTTATTATCAAAAAAATTATATAAAGTATCAGAGGAAATTAGCCTTGGCATTTTTGTATTAGACTTTTTGTCTTATTATAAAATGTTACAAAGAGATCTTTAGAATACTTATCGT
>NW_017259583.1:1297187-1311731 GCF_001594045.1 Atta colombica | reverse complement strand
ATATATATATATATATATATACACACACACAATATATCTTCCTATATTATAGACTTCCTAGATGAGGCTAAATATTAGCCATGTCGCATGCATGAGTGAGTATGCGAAATGCACGACGTCGCGAATCGCCGGAAGAGGAGAACTCTTCTTCCTCCATCATTATGATCAGAGAAATGGTCGCAATTAACGCGATTATATCTCTATGTTTTATCGCCTGGAAAATCTTAATGTAAGATAACCGTTAATGCGACCTCATTGGGCTACGGTTGGATGGCGATAATATCGCCCTTTCGTTACAACCTATGTAACTTTCCTTTTGACATAATGCGATTGCGACTCGTTGACATCAGAGAGATGTGATACACGAGCGCAATTATGAAGTCACTTCACGATTATCTATGTACCCTGAAGAATTGCAACAATCGGCCGCTGGTCAGGAAAGCCTGAAAGTCTTGATCTAGCCCAAGTTTGTGTGTAATCGACAATCCAATACAACTGTTGTATATGTATATAATATCTGCACGAATAACGCGAAACGTTCGTACGTAATGCGATGCGGACGATCGAGTTGTGCAACGTGCCAGCAGAATCGCCCGCAGGAAAACTGTTAATGGATTTTGAATGAGGCAAAGTACCTAAGCTGTACTTCCTGGTGGCAGAATATTTTTTTTTTATTTTTATTATAATACAGAATACGACATGGACTTTTCTTCGTTGCCACGTAAGAAAGGACGCGTGGATTTTAGTATTGATAAATTATATCTTGAGTCTAGTACTAATAAATTATACTCGATGACGATGTGTCAATGCCCGCGTAATAATATTTTATATGTTTTTATATACATACAGAATGAGCGGAAACTTTGCGAGTAGCGAAGAGGTGAAATCTTTGACGTGATCTCAAGGAACGTCGACCTCTTTGTCGGCGAAAATCACTTCGCGAAGATGGTCTCAAAGTAAATCTCAATTAATATAAGTCGGCTGCTACTTCATCCGTAATGAATGCAACCTTAAATTATCCTCACTATCGTGCAAATGGCTTGCAATGATTACTACTGTGTATAAATGCGGAAAGAAAGCGGACGTACCGTGATGCCGGCTTTGTAAATTTTCCTTGCAATAATATACCGCAAAAATGTACGGAAAGAGAAAGAAAAATGCTAAATGACAAATCGAAAATTTGTTATTTAATAAATGCCAATTAAATCAAAAGCTTTTTGTATAGCTGGCGCATTTTTTCTTTTTCTTCAATTCCTTGGAGTTTCGGAGAGAATTGATGTATCGGGAATTCATGCTGTCGTATTTGACGAAGAATTACCGTTCAATATTTATGTTCGCTTATCATCGGCTCTATGTATTTTAATGGGCTTTAAACAAATTGGACAACACACTTGAAACTCGTCCCAATCGTACAGTCTGCCGCGTATTCTCGAGACACAGTGAAAGTAACCGAATTTATCTTCTTGAAGACAAAAAAAATCGAAAAGACAGCTGCTACTGACATCGTATCGGAAGAAAGTCAAAGTAATCCCGTCGTGCGGCCCGGGTAATGACTCTCACAGTTTCTCGCTTCATCGCGTCTCTCCTGCATGACGAAAAAAAAAAAAATAAAAAAATCGAAGATACTCCTTGCGTGCGGATGTTCCAAATTAAAATTAGCCTCACAAGACAATTGTGTGTGTAAGAAGAAATGAATATTTCTATCAGTTTGACAGTTTTCTAATTTAATTTAATTTATTTGACTATTAATTGACTTTCTCACAATTAGAAGAATTTCCTTTTGATTTGTTTTTTCATGTGCAATTATTATCTGTTTACACAATCGTTCATACAATATCATATCGTCGATTACAGAACACGTATACCGGATAATCGCGGTTTTGCTTCCTGATCGTCGACGCAACTGGCGCATCTCCTGCTCTGGAGAAACATGCCGTCAGTGAAAGGCAGTCATGTTGCATGCTTTTCGCAGGAGCGACAGTAACCCTGAGGAAGAAAGTCAGAGTGAGACTCCGCAGGTGGTAAACGCGAACGTGAGCGCGAACCTGGCACAGGCGAAATTGTTCTCACGTGAATTACGAAACCGCGCTTTTCCGTGTTGCTGCGTCGTGAGACGCGCCGCGCCGATATCAGATGAGAAAGGCATTTCTCCGTCTCCTCCTCATCACGAGATCTGGGAACGGAGATGGTCAGAATGGAGATGGTCGTTTTTTTATATATGATTTGCACTGTGAGACGTTGGCGTTAATTCTATTCGCACATGATTGAAGCAAGTATCGTTGATTACGTTGCTCAACAAGTTGTAGACTGTTCTCGAAGTTATGATTACACTTCATGGGATAATAGGTATTTATTTATTATTCCAAGAAATTGAAGATAAAAAGTTTCTTGAGAAAATTGTTTTAACACGCGTAGAAGTAATATTGCTTTCTTCGAGACAAACAATGTAACGAGAAAGTCCATTCTCCCTCGCGGTTGCGATCGCTTAAAAGACCCCGATAATAATTAACGAGAAAGTCATTACCGGTTATACGTTGCATGTCATCGGACACTGACCGGTTATATATGAGCACTTATGTCCGCCAGTGATGTTCGCTCTCATTATACTTGTTCAGACAAATTTAACCAATAATTATAGAAGGGAGATTTCGTTGGATTAATCAGCCTTACTAATAAATCTTCCAAAGAAGCGTTTCCGAGATTTTTAATAAGATTCAATGAATTTTAAAAAAAGATACCCTTTTTGTGGCTTTTTTTGGAATATAAAAATCTCTTTACTTCTTTTATATACATCAATTAAAAATTATATGATCAACATAAATACACGTGTTAGAACTTGTATAAAGTTTTTATATAAGTTTTTTTACAAAGAAATTCTTTGAAAAAAGTTTCTAACATGTACATATTTTATGTTGAGCACATAATTTTTAATTGATTGTATATAAAAGAAGTAAATAGATTTTTATATTCCCCAAAAATTCGCAAAAAAGGGTACCTCTTGTTAAAATTCATTGAATTGCATTACGTTTCGTTCTACTGCTTTGTCGCCCCGCATTCGCTATGAAACATGAATCCCCTCTCAACTGAAGATGTACATGCAGAGTTGGGACCCCCATATAGCACCGTAGCTCTCTTTGTACCCCTCCTCAAAATCTGTATGTCTAGAATATCTAGGCAGAAGATTCGCTATAAAAGCCACGTATGTCATGATGAATCCATCAGAAGAGTGACGAACCATAAAAAAAGACGGTGGTCGTTGCCATCCTTTTCACGGTGGGCCACCCTGGTCGAAAAAATGCGATTAATTCTGGTCAGTGTTTATCGCCGCTCATTGACTCGTGCTTTCATTCTTCGCATCTTAATCATGTGTCAGTGCGTCTGTGATATATGTGAGATATATTTTTCGGACGGAAAGTGACGGCATTATCGGTAATATCGTTCGCGATTATCACAAATCATTTCTAGATTTGCGGTTAATGACACCGTGTCGCGCGACGCGGTTATCTCTTTAACATCAACAACATCTTGGAATTGTAGTGCTTTTTTAGGATGCGTATCATAAATTATAATCTAAGATCTTTGATTAATAGCGAATGGCCACATTAATGCACTGATTACAGCTATCATACACAAATTGATGTAGAGATATGCGTTTATTATAAACATAGAAACCGGTTAAATCGTGAAATATTTAATACATTTTATTGTGCTGTTAGACAAAATATGTATCTTATAATTCAAAATTGCATTATATACTTACAATCAGTTTAATTAATGGTTATAATATACATCAGTGCGTTTAATCAAATTCATTATAAATCAAAAGATTTTATTAAATTCACATTTTTTTATGCTTATATCTGTATTATAATATTCTTCTAAAACAAGTTATTGAAATAAATTTATTTTTCTTAACATATACTTATGTATAAACGATGTATAATATTTCAAATAGCTTTTTCTTTGAATATTTTAACATTGGGATAATTAAGAGGAACATATACAATATATTAGAATTATTAAAAAACAAGCGATGTTTTTATTTACAAATAAAGTTACATCGTGAAGCTAATACTGTAAATGTAGGTGACTTAGAACAACATGTACTTTTGTTAAATTTAATTGTGATATCTATGAGTTACTAAAAAAATTTTTAATTTAAACTTTCTTTAGAAACTTTTTTTAGAGACTTATGGATAGATATCACGATTAAATTTAACAAAAGTATGTGCTGTTCAAGTTACTTACACTATTCCAAGTCCCTTACATTTGCGGTATCAGGTTACATTGTAGAAAATTGCAAAACTTTCTGCATTTCGTGAAAGAGATTTTACTGATAATGTCACATAGTAATTTATTTTTATCCGAAAGAGTACAGAAAGCATATTGGATACGACGATCTTAAAGCCGTCGAGACAGTAGCACGTTAGTGCGTTAAGTTAACGTAAATGATTACAAACGAGCCGGTAAATCACTGCTATTTTCCAATGGCAATTACTATAAGTGGACATTCTTGTCACTTTTCATTCCACGCGGAATGGAAAGTTGTGTAAATAGGAGTCGCACACTGGGACTATATGATCTATATACGATCTGCGTCGAATGTCGCGAAATTCAATAATCACCGATGCAACGTCGAGTAACCAAGTTAATGTCAGAGATATTCTATATATTCTGGAATGTCCTATTCTCATCTTTTTAATTTTATTTCTTTCGTTAGTTCGAAGTTCCTTCATATATTGCTTTATTACAATACCTTATGTGAAAAGATTCGGAAATATTTTATCTTGAACATTCATGCAAAGCAGTTTTATTCTTCTAATAATATAATGATAATAATAATGTTCTTTTAAAAAATGACGTTTTTATTTTCATCAATAAAATCATATCTTACTTAAAAAGTGAAACTAAAATTTGTAATATTTATTTTTGTTATTTAAAGATACATACAAAGTATTTAATTAGAGCAACGATATACAGATAATGTTTATCTGATTTCTCTCGTAGACAAGCGGAAACATAGCTATAGTTCGTACTGACAACATAAAGACGATAGAGATAAAATGTGTTAATCAGCATGTAATTTCACAAGCCAATGTCAACATAGAATAAGATAATATATAGGTATATAAAGTGATCATGTAAAGTCGGATTGAATTGAAAGTAAGCCAAGGTTATTATTAATATGTAGATAATCGAAAACAATTATTATTGTTATGTTAATCTGAGAAAAGGTAAATCTATGATGTTTGATCAGTATACAATAACACATAATTACTAAAATTTCTACTGAAATGCGTTACGTCAATATCCGGCACAAACGAAATAAAAAGTAGCAGGAGCTCGCAGTTTTTTCATTTCGACATTTCATGCCGCGATAGATTTTCCAATAAATACTTGGATACTGATTGAGTTCTTTCTAATAAAAAGTTATTTAAGTACTCAAATGTTTAGATCCAAAGATATTTGAGCATCTCAATATATCTGAATTATCACTGAATATCTAGTTATTCTATCCAACAGCTTTTATTTAAAATATTACTTCATATCGAATCAAATATCCATCAAGTATATTCAATTATTCCAGTAATCACGACTTTATGTAAGATATCCTATGATTTATTATTAGCGAGTCATCTTGCGAATTCTTTGACTTACATAGAGAACCGATCTTTTCCTAGCAAGGATGTCGAGAAGTCATCAGTCGCAAATTTTCTGATATTTAAGTGATATTTTCGTGATATTAATTCGTAAGTTAAGATTTTGTTCCAATTCGCATATTTTGCTTAATAATTTAATTTGAAAAAGAATTTTTTTATTTTATAATAATTGCATTTCCGAGTGTATTATAATAATTAAGTATGTTATAATAATTAAATTCCTCGTATTCAAACGTTTACAGTTTAAGAAGTATCGGTATCTTTAGTGAGGAAAAATTTATCAATTCCAAATGAGGACTGAGAAATTTATAGATGAAAGATAATACGCATAGTTAGACTATTTCGGATATCTAAGGATGCATAAATAGTCAAATGGTTTCGGAATAATTCTTGTAAAAGAAAGAAAAAGAGAAAGAGGGAGAAAGAAACAAGGGACACCTAAAATACCCGATATCATTGCCGCAGAAGATCGCGACAGGTACCGCCTAAGGGTAATACTTCGAGAAAAAAAAAAGAAGAATCTCGAAGCCCACTTTCCTTTAATTTAACCGTTGGTACAGGTTTTTCAATTCTGATGGCCCGTTCTGGAAATGCAAAGACAGGTGGGGAGGATAGGTAGTCGACCCAATTCGCGCTGGTGTTTACGTCGGTCACGCGTTCACACGGCGGACACTTTCATTTTTGAGAGACGCGCTCGTGAGCATGGACGAGCGCGTAGAAATCCGTCCACAGGATTTCTGTCACTCACTATGAAAGACTACAAAAATTGGCGAGAAATTGATGGCGATTGTGAGGATGAGATAATTATACCATCGAGACGAGCTTAAGAAAAATAAGACTAATTACCCAATGGCAAGATACCTTCGCACGATCGATCACAATTAGTGTATCTTTGCTCTTTTACAAATAGACGTTTATCGTTCATTTATCTCTGTATTAATTTTGCAAAAAAAAACTGCAATATATTCTTTATATAAAGTATTAATTTTTTTGTGAAAGTCTTTATTTTCTCCGATTTTTCATCTTTATATAAAGATTATCGTTATTAGCGTTTTTATTGTCATTATTAATGTTATTAAACGTTAATTGAATTACTTTTACAGTATATATGCAAGTACATATATATAGTGTATATAGTGTATATTAGTAATTCAAGATTGAATTACTTTAAAAAAAGCAAGATCCAGCTTTGATCGTAATAGATATTTTTCTAGTATTGATTGTGTTTCTTACATATGCGAAATGAAGATCTAAAATGAAGATTCTTAATGTTATTTACTTTTGCAGATATTTATTTATAAAACTGATAAAAAAAAATTCTTTCAGACAATATTATACGGCCTCTTTGTTATCTCCGCATTTGGAGACCCGATTAGAACAAAGAGAGAGTGAGTATATAAATTATTGAGTAAATAAATATATGAATGAAATATAAAAAATAAAAATGTACATTTAAAGTACATGTACTTTATACATTAATTATCTAAAAATATTTCTATTTATACATAAAGTCCTATAATATTAAATACAATTAGATGTGTTTAAGTTTTTATTATATTACGGTATATGACGCTATTCTAACAGAAGAAATCTTCACGTAGGCCTCCCGTGAGCTCACAGTATGGTGCACCACCGGCATCGTCCTACGGAGTACCGAACGTAGGACCATCAGATTCTTATGGTCCACCACCTTCAAATTCCTACGGTCCACCCTCTAATTCTTATGGTGCTCCTCCGCTACCATCGTCATCTTATGGCGCACCATCTGGACCTTCGTCATCCTATGGTGCATCACCATTGTCATCCTACGGGGCACCATCATCAGGCGATCACGGATCCTTCGGTAATGATCACGGTGGATCATATGATCTAGGCGGTGATCATGGTGGAGGATCCTTTGGCGGCGGTCACGGTGGAGGATCCTTTGGCGGCGGTCACGGTGGAGGATCTTTCGGCGGCGGTCACGATGGAGGATCCTTCGGCGGCGGTCACGGTGGAGGATCTTTCGGCAGTGGTCACGGATCTTTCGGTGACGATCACGGTTCCATTGGAGGATCATTCGATGACCATCATGGAGGCGGCGGCGGTTATGGCGGTGGTGGCGGCGGTTACGGCGGTGGTGGCGGTCACGGCGGTGGTGACGGCGGTTACGGCGGTGGTGGCGGTCATGGCGGAGGTGACGGTCACGGCGGTGGTGGCGGTCACGGCGGTGGTGACAGCGGTTATGGCGGAGGTGGAGGCAGCTTTGGATCGATTTCTGATTCTTATGGGCCGCCATCATTACCTTCTGATTCCTATGGACCTCCCTCGCATGATCACGGGCCGAAGGGCGTGTGGAAAAAAAAGTTGGTATGGAAGCCCGAATGGAAGCAGATTTGGAAAACAGAATCGAAGATGATCTGGAAGCAGGAATGGAAGAAGATACAAGTGCCGATTTGGAAGGAGATTCAAGTACCTGCTTGGAAGGAGATCAAAGTACCTGTCTGGAAAAAGATTCAGAAACCTATTTGGAAGGAGATTCAAGTACCGGCTTGGAAGGAGGTCCAAGTGCCAGCTTGGAAGAAGATATGGAAGCCTGTTTGGAAGGAAATCCAAGTTCCTGTGTGGAAAGAAGTCCAAGTGCCCGATTGGAAGAAAGTCTGGGTGCCAGAATGGATTAAAATTGGTATACCGGGAGAACACTCTGTGGGCAAAGATCATCATGGTTGGCAGTATACCAGCCATGGTCTCTGGAAGAAGAAACTAATATGGAAGCCGATTTGGAAGAAGATTTGGAGAACAGAAAAAAAACAAATTTGGGTAAGCGACAAAAAATTAGAATGGAAGGCCGAATGGAAACAAATTTGGAAGACGGAAAAGAAGCAAATCTGGGTGTCAGACAAGAAGCTAATTTGGCAGGAAGAATCGGTGCAAGTATGGGTACCTCAAAAGAAGCAGATTTGGGTCACGCAGAAGAAACAGGTGTGGAAAGATGAATGGAAAAGCAAATGGGTTCCGGTTTGGAAGGATGTGCAGGTACCGGCTTGGAAGAAGATCTGGAAGCCCGTTTGGGAGAAAGTTTGGGTTCCCATCGAGTCTCACCACGACGACGGTCATCACGGTTACAAGTAGATCGTCGTCGAGGGTCACGTTCGGCCGGTTCGATCTTTCTTCTGCGTATGCTCGTGACATCTGAAAATCGAAAGGTCAACTCGGAAAATTGTTAGAGAATCATGAAAGTCGGTCGAATTTTATAATGTCTTGTGATAATGGATTGCTCGCCGATAGCTATAGATATCTCTCGAGAGGAGAAAAGGGAAGGCCGATTAAACGTATCGCACGAAGAAGAGGAAAGCCTGCAACGAATAGTTAGAAAGCATCGCGACTATGAGATATGTACGAAAGTAGATGATGAAAATTTTCAATTGATCATTTTGGCGACAACGCGACTAAGTTATGTGATAACCAAAGTCATTCAGCTCGTCATAAGAGGAACCAAAATATCGATCAATGAGATATTACTATAACGGATGTGAAAATATCATTATCTACATTTTACTATACATCTCCTAAAAAAGATGTGTACTAATAACTGATCTTTAGCAAATAAATTTATAACCATAATGCATCTTTCTAGAGATTACACGACTTGTTAAATTAAACCTTAAAGCAAACCATTGCCAAGCAAACTATTGCCAAAAAAAATATCATGTTTGTCAATTATTTGTTGAAAAATAATGTTATAATCTATTAGAAAAAAAAACATCTATTTCTTAAAACTGTTTAATATATCTATGTATTTATATCAATAAAATGTAAATGATGGCTCAATAGAATTAAGAATTCGATTCATCTAAATATTAAAAGGCTACTTGGAATGCTGGATATTTATATCAACTGTAATTTTCTATTGTTTATAGATATAACAAACTGCTTTGAAAGTAATTTTAAATTTAATCTCTGACAATGAAAATTACACACACAGGCAAGAAAAGTCCTTCTTTGTTTATTTTTTTTAGTGCGAATAATCCATAGCCTTAGAATGGCTATATACGTATTATTATTTTATGTAATTAATCTTACTTTGTAAATATCGTTTGATTATTGGGATGCGTGCATGTTAATATTTTTTTATATGTTAATAAATATGATTTTATACTATATTACGAATTTCATTTTTTTTATATTTAGATAATTATTTTTGAGAAAAAAGAATCCATGTTACATTTAAATGCGTATATTTTGTACGTTTAGGAATGTAAACATTTATTTTTATTTAACATTACTTAAAACAAAATTCAAGTTTTTCTTTTAATGTAAAAAATGCTTTAACAAAAGTTTTGTAAAGTTTTATTTTAACCTTTCATAGTTACATCTCTTGAGAATTTTATACTGATTAATCTGATTATTCAGTGGGCAAAATGATCCCAACATTTTAATTGATTGCCATATTTACAGCTTTATTCTTTAAAATCACAAAAATTACTCAACATACTTTAAACATTGCAGAATATAGAAATGCAGTGCTTCTTAAATTTTTTATTTTTAACAATTTTTAATTTAAAAAAATAAGTGATAATATTTTTAAAAATCGTAAAAATTGAATCCAAGGAATAATATCCGACCTATAGGTGAAAAAAGAGATTTTGAACTTAGAATAAATGATAGTTTAAATTCCGTTTTAAAAAAAGACTTTAGAAATATAAACTCTCACACTTTTTTAAGGTCCCCTAATGACCCAAGTGACCATAAAATTACTAAGAGTCACTAGGAGTCTTAATATAATACTTAATCAAAAGTATGTATAATCCATCAAATAAAAAATTTTGACTTCAAGTAAGATTTATTTACAGTTATAAATAGCAAAATTATTTCTTTTTAAACAAAAATAAATGTAAATAATTAATATCATTTAGTGGTTTGTATTAAAATGTCTGAAGAAAAGATTTGTGTAAAAAGAGATATAAGAATTTTGAATCATGATTGTAATTTTTTAAATATCACTAATCGCAATAATCATGCGTTTAAAAGTGCCTGCTTATGTCTTCCGCAACATTTATTAAACTATTATCCGTGAATACGATCCAGGCTCGTCCATGAAGTCATTAATTCACATTAGCTTATAAGAAAGTACGATGGCTTTCATACGAAGATGCGCTATGTAATATGTAGAAGGGAATCGGAAGGATGATGAGGTGGAAGAGCGAGGGGAGACATGATGCTTTCTAAGGATAAGAGGAGAATCAAGTGAGCAAGCATGTCTCTCAGGGTCTTCAGGGTCGCGAGACGAGCTCATGACCTTTACTTTCTCTACAATCGTGCTACAACAACGTGTTGTGGGGGCGAGCTACGTGAGGCTGCAAAAAAAAGGAGGCTGCAATCTGAGTAGTAGGGAAGGTACCGACCGGAAATAATACACGGCTGGTAAATCTTCCAAGGCAGTTTAATGAGGACGTATAGAAACCCGAAAGGGATATTGAGAGACACCAAAAGTACTTTCGATTCAGACCCGAGAGCAATCGATCAATCGGCCACACTTTCATCTTTCGGTGGCTATGATTTTGCAGATTGCCCGAAATTATTGCGAAATTACAAGCGAAACGGAACTCTCTTAAATTTCTAATACTCAAGAGCTTTATATAATCTAATACTCAAGAGATTTATATAATATAATTATACGGAATAGCTATTTTAAATCAGCATTGTGAAAATAAAGAATCAGAGCCTTAAAAATTAAGGCTCATTCATAACTCAATAAAAAAATAAAGAAAAAGCAAATAATAGAAGAAAGTCATCGATATTGACACTTTGTTTTTATGACAATATTTCTTAAATAAAAGGTAAAAATAAAGATTTAAAAACATAAGTACAAACTAACAAGTGTCTTTTATCAGATAGCAGTATAAGCAGTTTTTATAATACTGTTTGCAATTTTGCAATAATTAATTTTTCGTAAGATAAATAAAAATGAGTATCTGACAAAATGGGTTTCAAAATTGACACAGTAGTAATGCTACATATTCTTATTTTTTTTCTTTTACAGAAATTATTTGTAAAGTACCTATAAGTGAATGTATTATATATAAGATTTTTTATATATAAGATTTTAGAATTTTTTTCACTTTGTTATAAAACATTTTTATTGAATTATATGCATATTTACTTATGCTGTTCTGTAAGATGCAAATATATAATGCAATAGTTTTTCAAGACTTTTTCTACATATGCACGATTGCCCAGTCAAAAATAATAATGGAATCGACATCAAATCGATGTTGATTCAAATCGACGTCGAAAGCATCAAATCGACATCGATTCGAAATCGATTCCATTATCATTTCTGACTGGGTGCCTTCAGCTCCAATAGAGTTATATTTGACACTATAAAGAAACATTATAAGGATTAAGTTAGTTTATGATCTGTTTTACAGATAGATGGCGATTTACGTCACACTCCAATTTTAAATTTAAAATTGTATTATAAAAAAATTAAGAGAAAAAATAATATGAATAAAACTAATTTAGGAAATTACAAGCATTTAAAACGACATAATATTATCAATAATATAGTCACTATTATTTAAACTACGCAATTTGCAAAAGAAAATCGTAAGAATTTTATTTTCGCATTCATAGAATTCGTTTTTTAGCTAATTTAGTTTTATTAGTATTAATAATCATGATCTATTTAGCTAATTAAAAAAATACAAACTCATAATTCGTACATTTGGCTTGATTCTAGATCAAATCAGCTAAAAACGAATTCTATGAATGCGAAAATAAAATTCTTACGATTTTCTTTGTGCAATAGTTTCTAAAAAATAAGGGGGTATCTCTTTAGGAGATTCCAGCGGTGATTTTCCTGTAATATAATATCCTTTTAATTTAACGTGATTTTTATTTTAATAACAATTTAATTTATTAATTGCAAAGATATAAAAATCAAATTTACAATAAATAATGAATTCCTTCGATATATCTCAATGAAAGCTTATATATAAACTGTTCAAAGAATTTACAGTTAAAAGCAAACGTGCTTAATGTAATGAAATTCTGCGCTTTTCGTCAAAATTTTGCCACTCATTCCGTGACAGTGCAGCGAAAGTGTAGCCATTCAATAAAAAGTAAAAGTAAGACATTATTGCGCCGAGACAATGTCGAAATCGGTTGCGAAGATGCGTACGAATTTCGCGGGTAATATTGCCTTCCTCATTATCACGACCTTAATTACAAATGGCATTTCTCTTTTTTACTCCTGTCAAGGGAGAAGACATTAAAAATCGCTTTCGAGCCTAGCTTTCGCCCGCAGCGGGTCAGAAAAAGCCTCGAGCGAGTTCTCACAGAGGCTCGGTTGTATTAGCATATAATAACGCGAGTTAAACTTGAGGAAAAGCTCCGATTAACGGATTCATAAGATTGTAAGATCTGAAGAGTGAAAGTACTCGATCAAGTACTTGGGAGCAGGTATATATCACGCGCGATTATCAAGCAAGTTTACAATGTATATTAAGCGCCAAAGCAAATAAAAACTTTGATTTTTCCACATTTCTTCGGAGAATACAACCATTTTTTGTAATTTATTATATTTGAATCAAAGCCTAAACATGGCTAAAAATATTGTCCGATCGGTTGGATAATGAGCTATATAAAATCCGTCTCATTAAAATCTCCGATTATCACCGAAAAATCTCTAGCATGTCTGGCCTCTTCAGTCACGCCAATCACGCTATATAACAAACCATAAATTAACAGCAACGATAGAAACGAAGTTGAATTGTAAATTAATTGATGAATGTAGATGCGACGATCCTTTGCAATTAAAATTTCTCGCAGTTCATAAAATAGTGACAATCTGCCAGAACTGTCATGTAGTTACCAATCGCGTCTCGCGCGAGAACTCCAGAAGATTTATGCTTTAATGAGTCCATAAATTTGATTATATCAAAACACCATATATTAATTAACCATGAATAGTAAACCGAATAAATTTAACTAAAATTTAGAATAAAATTAAATCTTAAATCAAGAATAAAATCAAAATTTGATTTAGTCAAGTATATTCCGAAACACCTTAATTGATACAATATAATAAAAGCATTGGCCGATTCACGCTTTAAGATTTATCTTGCGAACAAGTCTTAATTTCCCGACCTTGACTTTACTTTAATTCTACCAATAATGCACCGTGACCAGAGCGAGCCTTGTCCGTGAAATATGACATAAATCAAACACTTTCGCATAACGGGTAATCGCGAATCGTTTCCGACACAAGACCATGTCTGATCGCACTTAGAAAGTGAAATTCGTTCAGATCTGTGATCAGCGAAGCGTTATCTGGGTGAAATTATACGCCCAATGATCAATGTCGTAAGCCATCATTATCTGTGTGCCTCTCTTTCATTCGTAATATTATTTCTGTTACTTTAATTCGAAATAAATATTTATTATGAACAATTTTTTTATGAATAGTTTTTTATGAACAATTTTAAGAGTTTTAAATTAACTGCGGATGAAAGTATATTATATAAGATATACAATAAAAATTTCTTTGAAGATATTTAAATTATCAGAAAGTTATTGTGCTATACTTATATAATGATGATTCGATCATAAAATGAAATAAAATATTCTTCTTTTAAAGAATATTTTGATATTTTGTTTCTCGTAAAATTGTTCTTCCGTTATTAAGAACATTTTTTGGTGTTACTTTTATTGAAATATTACCTCTTTAATTGCTTTTTATTGCTTTTTATTTTATTTATTAAAATAGTACAAAGAATCCTCATGTGTTGTTTTTTAAAACTATCATCATACTGCCATCTAGTAATTTTGTTGCAAAGTCAGCTGATTTGTCCAAGTGCATGTTTGAAACTGCCTTTCTCTTTTAGGAAAATCTAATTTTCAA
>NW_017259583.1:1295129-1297087 GCF_001594045.1 Atta colombica | reverse complement strand
CCAAATATAACATTTTTTCCCGAGCAATAGTTGCCGAAGTAATATTGTATTTTATTTATAGTTGAGCAATTTTATTTTCAATAATAATAATTATAAGAAGCATTTGTGCAAATAAAAATGCAAATAGAAATAAAAATGTTAATTATAATAATTGATTTAAAAGTGCAATTCAAGGATTAAAAAAAGGATTTATGAAGCTAATTAAATAAAAGTTATAAAAAAATGTATCGACATATTTTGAACATAAAATATAAAATTCATAAAATATTTATTTCTCAATATCACATTCTCCTTTTCATCTAGAATAAGAAAAACATCAATTTATGTATAAGTATAAGATTTATGTATAAATGTAAGAAAGGAAATTATATGGAAAATAAGGAATAACTTTCTAAATATTTAATTTAAAAAATGGACCTTAAATTCGGAATATTTAAAAATGAATTTCTTCCAGTTGTATTTTCAGTTTTAATTAACGGATGCGCAAAAGATTACTTTTCTCAGGTTAATCAAACAGATATGTATGCAGATTTCACCTAGATAAGGTGCATCACTGATCATCGAGTCAGGACGAATTTCACTTTCGAACCGAACGCATCGCTCGAGCGAACGATGCACTCGTAGCTCTCTACTTCCACCCATCGAGTATCGCGGAAGGTCGTTTGCAGGTCGGAAACCTGCTCTTGCGGCTACGTTTCTCTGGTTCCGTAGACTGCAGGGCCGCAAAGTTTTCAAGCACCACAACGAATACATGCGACTTAATAATCTATGTATTTATGTATATATACAATAATATCGAAATGACCGTAAAAAAATATGAACTTTCTCGATTTATCTTCATCGATCGAATTCGAGCATGAACGTATGAATTGAAATAGAAATTAAGCATCAAGGTCAGATCTGACAGAGTGGTTGTTTTACGCAAGAATGTTTGCAAAATGCATGCGATAGCGCGTGTGACACGCTGGATGCATTCATCCCTGACAAAAAGCCGCTCATATGGACCTAAGCTGTCTTACGGCGATCGCCCTGTCGACCGAAGACATCATTTATCGCGGGTAAGTGAAAATATACATATATGTATATATACATTTTACGATCATAGCCTGACTACTTTCCCATCGTGGAAACTCGACGCCGACGCTGGGCGACCTTATCTCACCACTGTGGAATGAGAGACGCGAGATTATACGGAATACGGGATATAGACACATGTACAAGGTGAAAAATAGAAACAGCCGTTGAATTTTATTGAGCAATCTTAGTTATATACGATGCACATCGTTTTCGAAAGCAAATTTCTTTTGGAATAAAATTATATATACGAATTTATAAATCAGAAACATAAGGGTCACATGAATTGGCTGAAAAGAAATTTCGGTAAGAATTATAGATAATAAATATTTAACATAATAGGAAGTGCGTGCCTTATACTTTGAATTTAATAATTTGCAACATTGGAAAAATAGAATTTTATAACGATTATAATATAGAAAAAATAAATATTGACATTTTCTATTTTTAAAAATTATAAGTTTTAAATAAAATCTTATGAGTTTTGTGAATTATATTTTGTCTTTATAAAAAATGTTAATATTTATATTTATTTTAAACTAAAGCTTGTTTGTGACGTATAATAAAAAATTTAAATTATTAAAATTTCTTTAAAATATCATATTTATTATTGTAATTAAGAGCTTTATTTTTCTTTTAACATTACAAAATAAAAACTATACTTGTATAAAAAAAAAAATATATTTTACTGTTTTTTACTTCGCCGAAAATGCTTCTTCTGCAATCACCTGTAATTGAAACATTTTTTTTGGCCGAGAGATTTTAATAAAGAAAAAAAATTCATCAGAAAGTTTATTATTTTTTTTAATTAGTTATGAGACACGATCTAAATATTTTTCCTATTAATTGTCTATTAATTTCCTATTAACGTTGGTCATAATTTC
>NW_017259583.1:1284385-1295100 GCF_001594045.1 Atta colombica | reverse complement strand
AAATTATATATATATATATATGTATATAATTATGGCCACATGCAACTACAATTATATTGATGTCTATAAATCGAATATCTGGTCGTGACAACGTGGGCGTAAAAGAGTTCGGTGAAAGTGCTAAATGACTGACTATATATGATGTAAGAGACGAACTCCGCAATTTGTCATGATCTGTCTAGTCATTGCTACATACTTCCTCATAGTTAGCATTCTATTCCTTCTCCAGATATTATAATAAGTTTGATTAATGACAATTTAGTAAAAGCATCATAATGTTTTATTCATCTTATCTGCTGAGATATTAAAAGTTGTTTGCACTATAGATCAATCAATTATCAATTAAAACTTATCATTGAAAAATATTATCAATTTCCTAATTGAAAATACTAGTTTTATAAAAATGCACATGAATATAAAATAAATAAATCATTATCAACAGTTCAGAGGCAATATTTCTAATTTCCGCATACGTACGAGATATTATTAGCGAAAGAGTATTTTCTTGTTCGTATGAAAATCCTGACTTCTGAATAAAGCACATGATTCACATCATGTGCAGCATAAAAACTAATTGCGCGACTACGGTAATTATACCAACTTAGAGAGTTTGTTTAAAAAGCCGGAAAAAATTAGCTTACATTATCGCGCTAGATTTACTATTTTTCCGTCTTGTAAAGAAAGTCTTCCAATTTGCACGGACATCGAGATTATTAATTGAATTCTGAATGATAAATAATTTTAAAAGTTTGATTGATGTATGCAGATAAAATAAACAGATGTAGCTTGCTGTATTAAATTAAAGTGGCTAATTCAAATTAGTACAGATTAGAAATATCAATTGTCACCGTGAGACGATCTCTAATCGATGGCGATGCGATTGACATCCTAATTAATTATAGCGGACAAAGACGAACGACGGATTACGTAACGAGTCTTTTTATAGTCACCGCAACGCAACAACATTATGGATGCTCGACGTCATTCGTGGTTTCGGAGCCATCGCAATGCGACTGACTTTTCACTCGTGAAATAATATGCCGCTACTCGCATGTCACAAACTAGAAATGATCTCTCCTTATTGCAATGATATTTGTCTCTTACAACTTTAACGGCGTCAATTGAAATACGAATTTTCTATTCAAATTGAGCATCCGATTTATGCTGCTATAAAACATGCTAATGAAAATTGTTTTAGCTTGTAATTAAAAATATTTTTCCGCAATTTGTTTTCCGCAATTGCATATTACATTTTCAAATAATTTATTGCAAGATTAAATTCAACAAATTAAATATTTATATAATATTTATTTTATATTGCAAAACTCTTTATTGTTTTATTATGAACAGAAGATGGAGATAATAATTAAATAATGCTTTCATTAATAAATTTAGATATTTAGTAATTATTACTTTTCTTAACGGTTAGATACGAGTATTGACCAAGTTTTTAACTTAAGGGAATTTAGAAGTGTCGATTTTTCTAACGGGGCTTCGAAGAAATTTAAACATAAAGTATCTTTCTCATATCACGATTTCGAAAGATTAACTTTCTTCCGCGAACTTTCTTCAGCGGTGTGCGCAGCAGAATGCATCGAGTATTTGAAATCAAGCACTTGAGATGCTTGCGTAGACCGATAAAGCCAGCATAAAATTACGAAAGAATTTTAACGGCTTGGCCACAAGGTAAGGAAAAATAATAAAGGTAAGGAAGAAATAAGAAAAGCTAATTAAAGTGCTTAAGAAGTCTTGTTCTGGTCTTCAGAAACGGATCCTCAGTTAATTAGACCGCAAACTAGAGGAAAATGCAAAAAAGTGAAAATTATGAAAAATTAATTGAAATACATAGACAAAACATTTACTTTGGGATTATTAGACAAAAAGCAAGATATTAAAAAACTTACATATAAATTTTTAAACAGATGATGGAATAATAAGATCAAAATAAATTAAGATCACGGGTGATTAATAAACATAATATTTCAAGAATATCAGACGCGTGATTATCTAATAACGGTGCGATAGATCGCTCCTAATCGATTCATTATATAATGGTCTCTTTAATAAGATTATCAATGATCATCAAAGATTTCGAGGCAAAGGTGTCTTCTTACACCAATAAACTTCGTTTTCAGAATAATTGACGTTTGAAAAATCTTAAGACAAGTGCAAATAGAAAATTGGGGCCGGTAGAAATCTTTACACTCAAGCTGTTCGACATATCGGTTGATATGCGTGTATACACTTTTGCTTTCTAAATGTTGTGACCCTCAAGATATCGGGTCTCTCGAGAAACATCTTCTTGTTATTCTTATTTGGGTTACCTTCAATAGAGGTAGACAAGTACACAAATATATTTTCAATCTCATCCACGTGATTGCTAATATTGTTTTGTCTCGTCTCTTGGATTTCAAAATTTCTCCTTAATTATGCTGTACCTCATACGAGATTCTAAAAAATAATAATATAATAAAGGTAAGAATAGTAAGAAGATAAAATACGTTCAACCAATCAAAAGTTAATAATAATTTGTGCGCACAACAATTCTTCATTCTTGATGAGATTTTATCTAGAAATATCAGAATATTCTTATCTAATTGCATGAGAAAAAATGTTTAATTCTACATACAAATTTTATGTAATAAAACAAATTTAAGATAAATACACGCAAAAAGTTTTGAAGATTTTCAGAGAGAATTTCTTATTTAATTATGTCTCATATATTTCATGTTGGGGGCCTTTCTTTTGCAATCATATCCAATTATAAGCGAACAATCGAACTGTCCGAAAGCGGATATCCTCGCGACGGGAAATGACCGAATATCCTTCGGTGTTTTTGCTCCGAATAGCTCTCATGCCAGCGGCATTCGAAAATTTGGAGCAGCTAACGGATGAATGATTTACGAACCGGAATAGCGAGAATGTATACTCCGAGTTTCGTATGCGAATATCGAGGCGCAATATCGACTCTCTAGCGATCGACGTGGACGAGAGAATTCACTTTCATCCATGAGTCGGCGCGACGTGTTAAATGGATACATGCACTTAACGCAATTTAACGTCTACCGTTAAACTCCACTTGAACGCGCTTGCATCAATCTCTGGTGTCTTCGTTTTCTATTTTTTATCACCTGTCATCATCAACGGTGTCTCTTTCTTGATACTGTTTCCCGATATCATTCCTCGGCGAGCGAGAGTGTCGCTTGGTACTCTTGCTATCATTCTGGAATCTCCCTCGTTAGATCTTATTTTCTCAGCTGCTCGTTGCAGCCGCGCGCATTGTTGTCTTCGCAATAAAAACCGGAAAATGCGCTTGCACACTCCGTACGCACGAAACCGTTCTCTCATACGCTTTCTCTCGCGACACCGAGAAGCGGTCGTCATTTGAAGAAAATCGCGCGGTCGTAAACGCAAAACGGAGCGATTAAGAGCGCTGTGGCAAGGGCCACAAATCGTCGGTAATTCTTTCTATGTTACAGGATTCTATTCGAACTGCCTTTAAATAACCCCGATTCCACGCTCTCCCTATTAAAATACCTATCCCGTTTCATATCCAATTTCGTTTGTTTGATAGGCGACATTCATTTCGCTTTGCCATTTGGACACGTATCACCACTTTGAAGATTACATAAACAATAATAGCTATAGTATGTATGCTAGGAGATTTCACTTAAATTACACTGAAAAGAAATAATAAATTTTAATAAATATTAGTTTGAATAGTTCTAATAGTAAATATTTATATCTAATACTAAATATAAACGTATATTCATTTGATACAAAAACCATTAATTTAGTTATTTTTTTATAGAGTAAATATTTATTTACTATAAGTAAATGTTTACTTAGTACTTTTCAAAGAAATATGTATTAAGATTTAAAACATTCTTTTTCAGCGTAATATTTTATCGAAAATTTGTCTTAAAAAAATAATATTTAATATTTATATTAATAATCATTAATTAATAATTTTACCAATGTTACTTGACATAAAATATAATTAAAATTATCTTGAAACACTTACAATTGATGATTTAATACTGTTTCAAACTCATTCTTCAAAGAAATAGACAACTTTATTACATATGGCAAGTAAAGCTTTATAATTTTTATCTTGACATAAATTTCCGAATAATTAAAATTTAAAGTTTTTGAATAAATTTTTATGCACGAATGAGCCGTATTTGCACAACTGTGAATCGAATTAAATGTTACGTAAAATGGTATCTAAGATTTATGTATTTCAACAATATCTATCTATTTGGAATTAAAATGTTTTTAAAAAGATTTATGTATCTTATAAATAGAAATATCCGCATACTGTTATGTACAAAAATATCATTTTTTAATATTAGAAGAGATTAATGATCTGAAAACTTGTTTTGGATTCTAGTTATAATTTAGAAAAATATTACAACGTATCTATAATATTAAATTATCATTAATAATTAAATATTCCATGTATTGCTATATCAACATTTATTAATAAGAAACAGATAGCGTAGCTTTCGCAGGAGACTCATGGGACAGAGACCGGTTCGGATAGAAAAAAAACAAAAAAAAAACCTTGTTTCATGATATCTAATGTGGAAGGCATTAGGCATGTTTCCATTTTTTCTCTTTCCGACAATATCGAAATAATCTGGAGGCGAAGCATAACCTTGTCGCATAACCTTGCCAGTCTTGAACTTCACTGTTGAAACACTGCAGGCGCGGGAATAACTGGAACCGTTCTTGCTTGCTCGACCGGATCGTGCTCTCGATCACTTTCTCCGAGTGGATGATATCGCTCACCTGGACAGAGACCTGATCGCGCTCCGGAAGTGGGGGTGTTAGAAGGAGGACGATGGTGGAAGAAGAGGTGGAGAAGAAGAGGAAGAGGAGAATTCAATCGTAGGGAATCCGGGACCTAAAATGACGCTGGGCATTACCACCACCTTGCAAATTGCAGATGAAATTCCCCGATTTCCACTACGTGAGACACCGACGGGACCACTTCCACCGCCGTTCACGCGATCGGCTGTTGTTTCCTTACCATGCTCCTGCGGTGATGCCTTCGGGGGAGGATACGCGCCTATATAACTACGGTGTTCCAATGATTGGACGAAGTAAGCTACGTTTTCCTGCGTCCAGGAACAGGAGCACGCGGCCCGAGCCCAACGGGCGGCACTGCGAGAAATATGAGGATTCGCCCGGGATGCGCGGTCAGTTCTATCAATTTTCACTTTTTCAATCGGTGTCAGTTCCGTACGATGTCGGCGAGTCGCGTGCGCTGTGCTCGCGCGTTTCCGAGTCATCTATGACCAGTCATATTTGCCATCATCTGATTATTTAATTGGCGTGGTTTAAGTAGTTGCTTCGTAATGCACATCAGAAAAATTTTCAAAGTGCATCGTTTCAAGTTCGAGAAGACGTTCTTCTTCGCTGTTTGTCGCTTATTGAACGAGTTCAATTCGACGGACCATCGCCATTTTGGACAGGATATATAAGTCTTTTGTTAGATTTTTAACTGCATTGCGGTTCATTATAATCAAGTCAAAGCATTCGTTATAAGCATGCATCAATATTTTTGTGAATTGAAAAACTTATATATATTTATAAATTCACGGAATTATAAATCTATCTGCCTACACAATTTCTTTTTTTCATTTTTAATAGATCTAAGACTATTAATTTAAAATTATACGTGATTTTAAATTCCAGGATTCTATTTATACAAATGTATAAACTTTTGGATTTATGAATCTTATGCCAGTATAATTTTCAAGATCATCTCAATGTCTTAAGACTAAGATTACTACGCCTTATAACATAAAATAACTAATATGGCTCTTAAATACTAACACGAAAACCATCTCGAAACTTGAGCAATGTCTATGGATTCCATCCTGATTTGCCATCAGAAATTTTTTTATGTATAAATGCCAATCTCTTTATGATTTTTTAGACTAATTTATTTTATTTAGAAATATTTATATATTCTAATAAATATTATTGGCTAGTAAATACTTTATTATATTAAAATTATCGTATCTATATGTATACTATATTGATTATAGAGGAATTTTAAAAGTTATTCTGCTTACCTCAATTCGTTAATATAAATGTAATGATGTTAAAAATTCATGAGAACGAGAGGCAGAAAAACATTTTTATCAATAACTGCTAATGAGTTCTTATCATTATTATATCATTTTGTTACAGGCTGTACTAGCGCTGCTACTGCAAGCCGCTCTTGTGGCGAGTAAGGCTGTGGATCAAACGCAATTACAACAGAAATCACAGCGGCAAACTCCGTACGTATGACAACTTTAACAATGAATCCAATACAAGTAAAATGTTTATATGAATTTCCGCGGTTTATAATTTACGCTTTAACAACCACGAAAAGTTCATATTTTTATTTATATTGGATTATTCCTTCTATTTAGTCTTAGAGTTACAAAAGTATAATTAATTTAATTTATTTTAATTTAATAAAAAAGGAACAATTTTTTTTCAAGCCATATTTGATTATAACGCATATGATGTATGTTGTAAAATTTCATATTAATTTGTCAAGATTCAAATTATGAGATGTTAGTGATTAATGATATATTTTTAAGTTCCTTTTTATTTTTTTTTGCACATACATTTCTATACCTTATAATTTTATTATTTCATATTCATTTTAATGAAAATAGTTTATAAATATAGAAAGACAGATGTAGATTTTGAAAGACTTTTGCATATAAAAGAAGATAAAGATAATAAATATGAATATAAAATTTGTTACATTTTTGGTATTGAATGATTGTCGCAGATACGGTACCGATGCGCAAAAACGATGGGGAGGTGACAGTGGTAATTATGGCAGCAGTGGTTATGGGGGTGGCGATATTGGTGGTCACTTCGGTGGCAGCGACGATGTCAGCAGTCATTTTGGAGGTGGCGATAGCGGCGGTCATTTTGGAGGTGGCGATAGCGGCGGTCATTTTGGAGGTGGCGATGGCGGTGGTCATTTTGGAGGTGATGACGGTGGCGGTCATTTTGGAAGTGGCGATATTGGTGGTCATTTTGGCGGTGGCGATATTGGTCATTTTGGGGGTGCTGACATTGGAAGTCACATAGGCGGCGGTGACATTGGTGGTCATGGAGGTCACATAGGCGGCGGTGACATTGGTGGTCATGGAGATGACATCGGTGGTCATCTAGGTGGAGGTGACTTTGGAGGTGGCGGTGGAGGAATTGAAGATCATCATGGCGGCCATGACAAAGGCTACTGGAAGAAGAAATTAATCTGGAAGCCGGGCTGGAAGAAGATCTGGAAACCGGCAAAAAAACAAATCTGGAAACCTGCATGGAAGAAAATCTGGAAGCCTATTTGGGTACCAACTCAGAAAGCAGTGTGGAAGGAAATTCAAGTACCAGCTTGGAAGAAAATCTGGAAGCCTGTGTGGAAAGAGATTCAAGTTCCGGTGTGGAAAGAAATACAGGTGCCGGCTTGGAAAAAAATCTGGAAACCGATTTGGCAGCCAATCAAGATACCCGCTTGGAAGGAAATTCAAGTACCCGCATGGAAAAAGATTTGGAAGCCCGTTTGGAAAGAGATTCAGGTACCAGTGTGGAAAGAAATTCAAGTTCCCGCTTGGAAAAAACTTTGGATTCCCGAATGGGTGAAGATTGGCATACCGGGTGAACACTTCCATGGCACGGATCATCATGGATGGCAATACACCAGTCATGATCTTTGGAAAAAGAAGTTGATCTGGAAGCCGGTGTGGAAGAAATATTGGAAATCGGCAAAAAAACAGATCTGGGTCTCGGATAAGAAGCTTGAGTGGAAAGAGGCTTGGAAACAAGTTTGGAAACCAGCGAAGAAACAAATCTGGGTAGAGGATAAAAAACTGGCCTGGAAAGAAGCTTGGAAACAGATCTGGAAGCCGGCCAAAAAACTCATCTGGGTCCCTGACAAGAAACTCGAGTGGAAGGAGGCTTGGAAGCAAATCTGGAAGAGTGAGAAAAAACTAGAATGGATCCCCGACAAAAAGCTCGCTTGGAAGGAAGCATGGAAGCAAATTTGGGTGCCTGCTTGGAAGGAAATCTGGGTACCAGCGTGGAAAAAGATATGGAAACCAGTTTGGATATCCGAGTGGTTCCCTAATGAGGACCATCATCATCATCACGGGTGGGATCGTAAAGACACACAGGCTCAGAACACTCAAATTGTGCCTTATAGTCCTGAGAAAGGTGTTCAACAGAATAAGCAAACACAGCAACAACAAGCGCAGCCACGACATCAGGTACAGCAACGTAAAGTGGATAATAACAAAATCAAATGGGACAGTTCCCATTCTTTCCAAGGTTCGCCGACGATCACGCAGGATTTAGTACCACCATCTGCTAATCAAAATGGAGGTCAAGTCAACTTTGCGTTCCCTAGCCGTTAATAGGATTTTTGTGCAGAATAATCGCACTGTAATCCACAAAAAAATGCTTGTACAAACATCTCCACGGGAGAATGCTGTAACATAAGCCGCTGTATATACTACATCTTAGGATTAATATAAGGTCGCGTAAAACTTAAGTTACTCGAAATTGTTTGACTGACGCGCTCCCTGTCTTTCGGGATACCTCCTTTACTTAGAAATGTCGTAACCTTTTTTTCTCTTTCCTTGTTTTCTTTTTTTTTATACACGTTGTTGTCTCTCCAATTGTTAACTAATACTGTTACGAATAAAGTTTATAAATATTTTGTTAATTCTTTGACTATCGTTATTTCATCCTTTGGTCTTCAAGTATGTTTTTACAAGAACAGTAATACAACTTTTACTTGATTACTTTACTTTATTTGATATGTGATAATAGAAATAAAGATAAATCAGATATACATAGCAGAAATAGAATTTACAAAATATTTTTAATAACAGAAAGAAAAATTATATGCACATTTTTATTTTTTAGATGTACGGAAATCTATACATCGAATAAATTCACTGAAGAAAAATTTTTGAGATATTAAATGCGTTCAGTATAAATATGATTGAATATTCATTATGCAGTAAGCGTATATAATTAACATATATTTTTAAATCTAGACAAGTTATATTTGCTTTCTAAAAGTCATTTAGTCATTTTCTTCGTTAATAATGTAATTAAATAAACATTATATTTATTAACTATTTGTTCTTATTGTCTTATCTTTCTTATTATTATTACAAATACGAAACTTTAGACTTAATTTTCTATTTTAAATTTCTAGAAAGAAGTTATCACAACGAATTATTATTGAATGGGAGCACTGATACTTTACATATTCAACTTTATTATTTCATATAATTTCATTGATTACGAAAACACACATAGTAAACAGGATAAGCGTAAACAAATTAAATTGCATACCAAGAGGGATAATTAAATGATATAAGAAACATTATCTAAAATTATTTTACATGGAACAAACTATAAATAATAGGAAGTTTCTGCAATATTATTTATCCAGATACGGTAAACGCTAAGATACGGTAACGCTCACGTTATCTTCTTCTTAATAATATTAAAACTAATTAACATTAATTAAAAAAAGGATAACGTGAATTTAGCATTCACTCGTATCTGGATTCACATTATTGCAAAAACTCTCTAATACGTCTATCTCTTGTAAGTAACAAAAGTTTTGAAATATAGTAACTCGATAAATTTAATGAAACATTTAGAAAAGAAATATGCTGCTATATAATGAAATAAATGCTGACAATAATGATAAACGAATCAATGATTTTTTACTTTAGAAATAACGATAACTCTAAAATATATAAGTTCCTCTTTTCACAGTAGATTAACTAAACATTGACTTTCTTCTCTCTTTTATATCATATATCGGAAAGAAAAACCGAAGCCGAGATCTTTATATTATATCGTTACGATAACTGTTTCCTCAAAGATAAACTATCTAAACGGTCACTCCAATTCCAAAGCAAATCGCCATTATCCCAAACTTATGAAGCGAAGATGATGCAATGTGAATACGCGCACGTATTCCTGCGAAATTGGAGAAAGTGGAGTCTGTTATGGAAGGCAGAGACGACCAGCATGTAGAGGACCTCGACCGTGGAGAAAGTATCCGTGCACCCACACAACGATATAAATTAATCCATGCCACCGTGCTGTCTCGATACGGCCGTACCATATTGCGCGACTCAGACTCTGCTCGATTGATGACGATGACGATAAGATTTCACTGATGTCAACTACGGAAGATTTTTCTCTGATCGCGCGATAAACGAGATAATAAAAAAAAAAAGGAAAGAAAAGAAGAAAAGAGAATTTTAGAGAAATCATGATATATTTTCCTGTATGCCGTTTCCTTGATATGACAGACAGGAAGTATTTTCACTTTCGTCTGACGTTGTATGACTCTCATCCGACAGATCTTCGCGCGCTTACGAAATTCGTGGGAGTCACGCAACATTATCTTCTGTCATCTTCCTTTACGGAAATTTTATTTTACAGAAATTTCCAAAAGATTTATATTCGAGCTTTCACGGACTCGATGTTTCATTACTAATTTCTGCGCTTGTAGCAGCTCGTAAATGCAGAATATGCGCATAATTATCCAGATAGCCAAGTGAGATTTAGCGTATGGAACAAATTGATGCACTGCATGTATTGTTTTCAACTTGCCGACAATTTGCTGTCATTGGAATCTAATGTGAATTGAGTTAGCAATCAACTCA
>NW_017259583.1:1273819-1284285 GCF_001594045.1 Atta colombica | reverse complement strand
ATATATATATATATATATATATTGAGAAATAATAAACTCATCACGTTGACAGCAAACTGACGGCACGCCATGCACGCATGATAATAACTTGCCAGTAGCAACTTTGCTGAATTCTAAGGAAGACTTTACGTGACATCAGAACAACAGACAGTTTATGGATCTTGGCTTAGTTTGGTGAAATTCAATGCGGAATAAGTAACAGCAAAATGGTAATATATTGCCCTTATTTGGCTTTCTGAGTAAGGCGCTTCTCTTGGAATTTTTGGCTGTGTTCTTTTGTAGTTGTAACGTTGTTTGACTTTTCTCAAACTATACCACTATAGATAAACTATAACAAATAGAGTTCTGTAGAAAGAGAGAAGCGACTTTGACGTCGCAATTTCTGATTGATAATGCCCCTGTCTAATTAATGCAGCCATATATTGAGCCCGCAGTGGAGATATATGTATACATATACATCTCGTAAAAAAATTAACATTGTCATATTGAAGGCTCGATCGAGGTAAAACACATCTCACGATTGTCTACTTTCTGTTATTCTTATTTTTGTATCTAATGAGAATTGGAATTAATTTCGATAGTGGAAGCTCCTCTCTTTATAAAGGACTTTAATAACAAGTAGTTAGGCAAATATACTCAAGGCCAATTCATTCTTTTCTTAGTTGTTTTGGCATTCATATGCAAATTGAGATCTGTAAGCGTGTTTGTCGATTACCATGATAACAGACACTTTGCAACATAATAGAAATAATAATTTTTAGGTATCACGTATTTCTCACGAGAGAGAACAATGTGCTATCCGCGTCACTTCGATTTGATTTTTACCAAAAATTATAATCAAGAATATCGCTTGGCAACCTTATTATTTCTAAATGAATTAGTCTAGATTTATTATCTCCTCTTACCAAAAGAAACTTACCAAAGAACATTCCAAACTTATTAATTACTTAATTTCATCAGTAACGTTCTCAATTGTGTCTCTTGATCAGTTAATTTTCGATATTATAGTAAAAGAATAGTTAACGCACGTAAAAAATTAATATTTTTATCTGAGATATCATTAAAAAAAAACGAATTTTCATGTTAATGCAATTAGAAGTATGGATTTTAGCCATTTTTTTATCAACGCCAAATTTAATATGGCAAAATATCTCAGTTAAATTATAAAAAAAATTTTGTCACGTTTTAGTACCTAGATTCTAGGATACATATGCTAAAATGGCAGTCGGAGAACGATATTTTTGTTTCGGGTCATAAGGGTTGTTCCGATAAGAATTGTTATGACTAGCAGCTTATACGCTCGCTTTATTATGTATGTATTATATATATATATGTATTGTGAGTATGTACATCATGTGTGTGTGTATATATATATATATACACACATATATTCACCATATGTAAATATATAAAGAGCACAGGTCTATATAAACTATTGTAGAAGTTAAGATTTGGTTAGAGAGCGTGAGTAAGTGCACGTATGCGAGTCTTAGCAATTAATAAGTGAGTTTAACGAATAGGGAGCAATTGGAGAAGAGGCTTTTGATGCGTGCGTTAGAAAATATCATGATACATCGAGGTGAGGAAGAATAAGTTAGGGCGCGGAATAACGGCATGTAAAAACGACGGGAAGAAGGAGAGATGACAAGGTAGGAAAAGGCAAAGTAGACAAGCAGCGTTTATTGATAGAGGATAAATCAAAGGTAGGTTCGAAAAAAGTGACATTGACAGAGAAGAAAAGTATAATGGAAAAAGTAAAAATAGAAGTAAATGAAGAGATTAGGAAGAATTGTAGTGTGAAGATGAAGAAAGAAATGAAAGTTGTGAAAAGGGAAGTAATTAAAATAAGAAGAGACAAGAAGATGTGGATAGAGAAATTAGAAAATTTGAGGAGAAATTGAAGGAAGTTATGAAGGAATTGGAAACAGTAAAGAAAGATTTGTCAGAAAATAATAGGAAAATGGAGTTTGGAGAACAGAAGAAGCTTAGGCAAGGCAAGTAACGAGGGAAATTATGATAGCGGAACATAAGTAGTTTTGGAAGGAAAAGAGATAGCTCAAGGGCAGGATCTGAAACGAGAGAGATATAAGGAGGTAAATATTATAAAGAAATGGGTTTCAGATAATGAAAAGAGAAGAAAAAAAATATAATTATAAAAGGAACAGATATACCGGGGAGAATAGAAATAGATGGGAAAAAAAGGGGAAAATGGATCAAAAAGTTTATAAAAGAAAGATTGAGAATAACATAACCTTCTCGAGGATAAATGGAACAGTGATAATAGTTAGAGTAGGAAGTGAGGATTCACATTCTGAATGGAAGATCAAGAGGCGACTGGGAGGGGGAATATACATATGTAGGAGCAAGAGATAACTCGATAATAGATTATGGTTAACGATAATATTTGCGATAGAATTGTAGAATTTAGGATCGACGTGGAGAGTGAACTCAGACTACATGCCATTGAATCTGACATTAAAGGAAAGAATTGGGGTTAGAAGAAAATGACGCGGAAGAGAACCAGAACGAAGAGAACAGAATCAGCAAGAAAGAAGAAATTATCGTATGGAATAAAGAAACCATAGAAAGCTACAATAAAAACACGGAGGTAATAAATGACGAGGAAGATATGGATAAAGGTAAGAGAAATAATGAGGAAAAAAATATAAGATGTGAGAGGAATTAAAACAGATTGTATTCAACAATGTCGTGAAAAAAAAACTAAAAAGAAGAAAAAGTGCATAGGATACACTGATGGAAGTAGTGGGATATTAGCTGTTCCAGGAAGAAGAGAGAAGTGAAGAGAATATGTAGGAAATGGAAAAATGGAAAAGAGACGGGAAAGAAATATTTGGAGAAGAGGAAAGAGTTCAGAGAATTATTGAAGAAGAAATAAAAAGAAAAAAAGGAAGAAGAGGAGGAGGAATTGAAAAAGTTGAAGAAGGAAGCAGATGTATGGAAGTACATTAATAGAAAGAGAGATAAGAAGATTTAGAAAGAGAATAATATAAAGGATGAAGAATGAAGAAAATATTTTAAGTAGCTATTGGACGGCACTGAAATGGATGAAAATAAAGTAGAGCAGAATACCGGTCAGCTCTCTAAACTAGAGGAAGAAAAAGTAAATATACATAAAGAAGAAAATGAAGAAGAAGGATTGAAGAAAAGATTGAAGAGATTGGTAGGGCGTTTTGCAAAATAAAGAAGAAAAAAGCAGCAAGAAAAGATGGTGTACCTATGGAAGCCTGGATATATGCAGGTGAGAGTTTACGAAAGAGGCAAGTGAAATTATTACAAAAAGTGTGGAATACAGGCAAGATGCCGCAAAACTGGAAGGAAAGCATAATTGTCCCTCTATACAAAAGAGGAGACGAAGAGAAGGTAACAAATTATAGGGGTCTTATTACAGTGTACGGCGTATAAAATATATACAGAAGTAATAAAAGGAATAATATAGACTAGAAAAGAAGATGGAAACCAAAAGTATGATTCCGTCAGCTGGATTTAGAAAAGGAAGGTCAACAACGGATAATATTTTTATACTGACGCATTTGATGCAGAGGGAAAGAAATCAAGAAGAAGGAAGAAGAAAAATATATATGTTTGCGAATCTAAAAGCAGTCTTTGATAAGATGGATAGAGGCATATTTTGGGAAACTCTTAGAGGCAAGGGTGTAAATAAATATTTGGTAAGGAAGATAGAGAAGATGTACGAGGAAACAGAGAATAAGGATGAAGCAAGGATACACGCAACAATTCAGAACAATGAAAGGAGTAAGGCAGGGCTGTGTGATGAGTCCATGTTCAATTTACATATAGCGGACACATAGATAATGAATTAGAAAAAAGAGGAATAGGAGGAGTCAAATTAGGTAGATATAGGATATGATAATCAGCATACGCGAATGACTTAATTTTGAGAGCTTATAATAGGGAGGCGTTACAGGATATGATAAGTATATTAAAAAATTTTTGAAGGAGAAGAAACTGGAGCTGTGCACAGAAAGATGAAAATAATGATGTCTGAAGGAAGGGGAGAAAAAGGAAAGAGAAATGAAAATGAGGGAATAAGGAACTAGAGGAGATACAGAAATTCAAATATTTGGATTTTAATTTAGATATGAAAGAGGATCATAAAAGACATATTAAAGAAATAAGTAGAAAAGGAAAAATGATACAGTAGCAAGAAAGATATGGGGCTGAAGGGGAAAAGCTATGCAAGAATGACTTTAGTAGAAAATGAATACTATTCAAATATTTGGTAAAGTGTTATGGCATATGAGTGAATAGAATTATGGGACTGAGAAGAAAAAGGCGAACTAGAAAAGATAATATTAGATTATGTCAGGTGGATTTTCAAACTAGATTTCTGCACCAAGGTATGTAATTATGAGGGAGCTGGTAATGGTAAGCTCAAAGTAGAAGTTTGAGGGCAAGAAAATATGAGGAAAAGATTAAATCTGAAAACATAGGTAATTTGATCAGGAAGTACTAGGACGAAAAACAAAGTTATTCGAACGATAGATATGATATGGAGAGAGAGAATTATTATAATAGGAACGGATGGGGAATTGAATCAAGGGAAGTAATGAGACATGAAAATGAAAGTTTTGAAAAAGATTTAATAAATAGAGAAAGGGATTTACAAAGATGGGAAAAGGAAAGAATAGATAAATCAAGATATAATAAAAGATAAAGAGAATAGGGTATCAAATTATTTGAAGGTGGAGAATATGGAATGGAAGAGAGGAGATGAGATAAAAGCGTTATTTAAATTAAGATGCGGTAATTTAGAAGAGAAGAATAAATACTGGCTAGGAATAGAGGAGGGAGGATGTCTTTTCTATGCAAGCGAGAATAATCTCGAACATTGTGTTAAAGAATGCGAGGAGACAGGAGGTAGTTTTGAAGAGTTAGGGAAGGAATTGAAGAGAATTGTAGGAATTTATGAGGAGAAGATTTGAGTGTACTTAAAGGAAAAACGCTAATAAAATTATGGAAGGATAGAGAAAAAGAAATAATAAAAAGAAAAGAAAAAAAAAGAGAAAGAAAGGAAAAAATATAAGAGATTATTGTAAAGATAAAGATAATGTAAAGACAAGGAATGAATATTTTATAAGCCAACAAGGTTGTGAGTATAAAATAAGATTGTAGCGTATTATATTATAGTATATTATAGTTAATAATTTATCATCTATTTAAATTAAGGAAATAAATTGAATGAGACCAATATAGTTAATAATTTATCATCTATTTAAATTAAGGAAATAAGTTGAATGAGACCAATAGAAAATAAAAAGGATAGGATGTAGATGGAACGTGCAGTTAAAAAATATAAGAGAAGATAAGGTGGTAAATAAGAATAAAGAAATGCTAAATAGAGATAAAAGGAAATAAGAAATGGGATATAGATACTAATAGTAGACTGTGATAGGGCTGTAATACAGAGATTATGTATAGGTAAAAGAGAATGTATAGTAATAGTTATAGTTTATAATAAGATAAAGGCGGGAGAGGAGTATAAGTGTGAATGAGTTAAGAATTCTGTAACCAAGTCCCATTTCTGTAAATCCATTTCTGTAAACCAAGTCCTCTTTTTGGCTTGTATATGTTGAAGTGTAAATAAATTCTATTCTATTCTATTGTAGAAGTTACCAAGGCACGCATGTTGATGACGCATCTTGAAACATGTTGTGTTTGACGATTATTTTTCTCTCCATCTTCGTTTGCCTTTACTGCATCTATGATTGCATTAAACCGAGAAATTATCCACCTGGTAAGTGAAGCGCAAAACTCAATAATAATGTAATACTTGCAAAGTGTTCAATTTATGAGCAATTAGTGCCCAAACGTTCACATGATTTACATTTTTGCGATATTCATATATTGAATTGTCCGGAAAGTTCGTGCCGATTTTGAAGGAAAATTGAAACGCAGAAGATTTAAATTTTAATACATTTATTAAATTTAAATCTTTTGCGGCACGAACTTTCCAAACAACCTAATATATATTAGGTGTAGTAAAAAGGTGTAGTAAAAAGAAATCCATTATTTTTGCATGAAATTGAATGGAAAAATAATGGATTTCTTTTTACTACACCTAATATTTGATGCTATAAAATATTTCATGCTGTAAAGAGATGCTTAGATTAAAAGATGAATAGATTAAAAGATGTCTTGCCATAGACATTACAAATTAATTTCTCTGAAAATATCTAATTCAGAAAGCCGATCTTTCGAGAGAAAATTATAGGACCTTGAAGAGCAGATAGAGTTTTAAATATTAGGTGTGGGAAAAAGTTCGTGGCGTTTTTTTAATGCCACGACTTTTTCCCACATCTAATATTTATTTCTAGAATTCACACACAGTTTTATATATCATAGATGACATCATTTTTCTTTTTAAATGGAATTTATTTCCGAGATAAATTTATCATCAAAATTTTGTATTTTTTAATTACATTAATCTAAATTTAAAGTTTTATCTTTAATGTTATATATATCAATAAAGATATTATTAAATACTCAGTTTATTATTCAATGTTTTCTCGTGATATAAGGGAAAATAATAATCATTATAATCATACATATGATATGTTAAAAATAATATCTGATGCGCTCAAATCTCAGGCAATTACTAAAATTAATTTTATTTTACTTTATAAGAATTATAATTTAAATACAACAGTGCTCCAATAATGACGTTCAATAGAATGTTTAATTTGCAACTGTTTTCTTTGGGAGTTTTCTTTGTGAGTTAAAATATTCCTCTAGATTTAGAAATTCAATTAACGGGCTTAATATTAACACTTGACAAGTAACGAGATATATGTAATGATCTTTTATATTTTTGCTAAACAAAACTACCAAAGATTTTATATTGTCTTTGATTATGTAACACTTTCTATCAAATATTTGCTGTATAGGCCCGCTATGGATACCATTATTCGGATGTTTTCTGAAGTTCGCATGGCTACGCTCGAAACATGGATACATTCATCTAGCTATGCAAGACCTGGAGCGTATGTATGGATCTATAATAGGATTAAAGCTTGGAGTTCAAAAGATAGTGGTGATTTCAACATATGATTTAGTAAAGAAGGTTCTTCTTCAAGATGAATTCAACAGCCGGCCGGATGGATTTTTCTTTAGATTACGGTCGTTCGGAAAGAGAAAGGGTACGCAGATATGTAGTAAATTATTTCTTAATGTTATTAATTCTTAATGTTTGAAATTAATATGCCAAAAATTTTGAAAATTATCTATTATTTTAACAACAATTTGACACAAAAAATAAAATCTTTGATATCTGTGTCATTCAGTTCCGTTATTCAAGCGATGTTTATTATTCCAGGCATTGTGTTCACTGAGGGCACCCAGTGGGTACAGACTCGTAGATTTACGATGCGGCATTTGCGGACGTTCGGTATAGGTCAGTCAGTTATGAAAGAACAATTGGTTCTGGAGGCTCAAAATCTCATTGATTATTTGCAACAAATGAGCGAGAGTGGCGCGGTGACGATGCACACTGCTTTCGATATCGCGGTGATCAATTCGCTGTGGTTCATGATTGCTGGGCACAAATTCAAGTACGGAGACCAAAAGACACAAGAAGCGCTTATGTTGGTTCACGATAGTTTCAAGTAAATCTTGATGAGAATTCTTATTGTTTAACAAAACTCAATAAGATACTGCAGATAATTATTTTTGTAAAATTAAATATCGTTTTTGATATTTTACATTAGATTACTGGATACCATGGGTGGAGTGATTTCGCAAATGCCTTTTCTACGTTTCGTAATCCCAGAACTATCAGGATACAAAGAGATGAAGGAGATTATAGAGAATCTGTGGCGCTTCCTGGATGAGGAGGTCAAGATACATGAGAGGGAGCTATCCAATGATCCGCCACGTGATTTGATTGATGCGTTTCTTTTGGAAATTTGTAAATATGATGAGAATGAAGATACGATTTTTGATCGTAAGTTAACTGTTAATACCGTACAATGTCAAACTTACCTAAACTAGGAGCTCTCTTGCTTAAATTAAATTAATAATCTTATCTGATTTTTATATATATTAAATTTTATTTGTTCCCTTGCATTGATTATTGAAATTGTCCGAGATACTTTTTTTTTAATAATTTCGAAAGACGAAGTTTTTCGAAAATTATGCCTGTATTTTGTAACGATAATTGAAACTATAAATATAAAAAGAGCATACAATCGCGTAAATATTTTAAATATTTTTCTTCTCTCAAATTAATAAGTAAATTTGCACATTGTACGGCGATGTAATGATGAAATAAGAAGTAAGTAATAAATTACTGTTGACACACGTGCGCCGCATGTTTCACACCGCAGGTGAGAATTTATTGGTGCTGTGCCTTGATCTTTTTTTGGCGGGGTTAAAGACGACCAGTGACACTTTAGCGAATATATTTCTCTTCCTATCACTGAATCCCGAATGGTTGAAAGTACTTCAGGCTGAGTTGGATAGTGTTGTTGGTAGGTCACGCGCTCCAACTGAGGATGATTTACCATCCTTGCCAATAACGGAAGCTTTCTTAGCCGAGGTAATGTGAGAAAGAGAAATACAAACTACAAAAAATATAGAGACTATGTACAAACCTGTCACGACGAAGTATATAATTATTCAACAGCTAATATTTTTAAGAAAAATCTCATTGTAACAATATATGTTATTAAGATGTTTTAAACATTTCAATATTTTTAAAAAACTTTTAAATCTATTAGTTTTCTAAAAAAAAAAAAATAATTTATTTAATCATTTCAATAATAATTTAAGCAGTCAGAAAAAATATTCATTAAAAAATAATTGTTTTTCAATTAACGTGTTTATATAATATCTATAATAAATATAATAGGTTTAAATAAAACTATTAAATATTCTAATAAAACATATAATTATCGATAAAAATAGATAATGATAATTGAGAAAACAATAATCAAGTATAATAGTGCTTGAATAAAATAATAGGGAGTTTTGTAAAATGTTTATCCAGATATGATCGTGAACGCTAAGGTCATGTTATTTTCTTTTTAACTAATTAAAAAAAAGAATAACGTGATTTTAATGTTCATTGTATCTGAATCCACGTTATTGCATAAATTATCATAATAACAACGTAAATGCGATATAAGTGCGAAATTGATATATTTATTGTAGGCACAAAGATATTTGGTTTTGGCTCCACTCGGCGTACCTCACACAACTGCAAAGGATGTTTTTTTAAATGGTTATCGAATACCCAAGGTAATAGATGTCTTTGATTATAGATACACTAACAAGTTTCGATAAATAGAAATTAATATTTCTGAAGTGTTCCTTCTCTCTCTCTCTCTCTCTCTCTCTCTCTCTCTCTCTCTCTCTCTCTCTCTCTCTCTTTAATATATTTATTTCTAAAATAATTATGCACGCACTTTCGTATTTTTATCAATTTTGTTAAGTTTATCCGTAAGAAAATGAAATAAAATATCTGTGCGTATATATCAAAGTTTGTCGATTAATTACTGATAAATAATTTAATTACTGATAAATCATGGCATTTAAAATTGTATTTTATTATGCGCTTAAATTACAATATATTTTGCAGGATACGATTATTCTCTTTGATTTTCATAGTGCTCACTACGACAAAACATACTGGGAACAACCGAACGAATTCCGACCGCAACGATTTCTAGATGAACAGGGACAATTCCGTCGGAATAACCACGGTTTGGCTTTCGGTTTAGGTAAATTTCAACAATAAAGGACATTACAAGAGACGCAATCAACTCGTCGAAATGTAGCCATTAATGTCTCACTTTCGCAATTATTATTCACGCAAATGTCATTTCTATTCCAATCACTTTTTTTTTCTCTCTTTTTATATTACGCAAATTTTTCAACCTTCGCGAAGGTATGCGAAAGATAATCAATTCGTCATTGTTTGAAACTAATTGCGGGAATGCGGGCGATTGTTTCCCATTTCAGGCAAGAGACGCTGTCCGGGCGAGCAGTTGGCACGCTCCACATTGTTTCTGTTTTTTACCTACGTCGTGCATTACTTCGATATAGAGGTTTCAGCGGAGCATAGCAAACCGAACTTAGGCGGCTATGACGGTTTTACTATGTCGCCGAAACCATATTATCTCAAGCTCATGAAAAGATCTAGTGATGATGACGTGACCCACGCGAACACACATAATGGTACATTTGGACTTCTGCGAAGGGGCTCGATTTCGTTGAACTCGTAAAACGTACGAGTAAAAGCAAAACTTTCACAGCACAGAATCAATAAACGTTATTCGCAAACGTCAAACCGCACCGCGAGATCAGTTAACGGAAATGGATCTTTTTGTCAAACAACTCGCGCTACGCATAATTCGTGACGACGTAACGCACATAACACATTATGTATAATAGCAAGTCAATTACAAATTATTATACAAAAGTATTAC
>NW_017259583.1:1261999-1273719 GCF_001594045.1 Atta colombica | reverse complement strand
TCTAATTAAAATTTTTAAGTAGAACTTTCTTTTGAATTCATATAGTTCTTATCGATATAATTTTATTCAAATAAAACTATTCTTTCCGTATAACAGAATTGCAAAGAGACTACGAACGAAAGTGTTTCCTTAGGAGTTATATTATTTCATAATTAGATATCATTTTCAAATTAAAAATTAAAAAAATTATGTTTAATATTAGGTGTGGGAAAAAGTTCATGGCGTTTTTCCCGTTAGATGACATTAAAAAACGCCACGAACTTTTTCCCATACCTAATATTTTTTAATGAAATTTTAAAAGTTATTTCTAATATTATTTTTAATAAAATATATCTAAAATATATTTTATTCGCAGCACGTAGCATTATAGAACTTTTCATGAAAAATCAGCAAGAATTCATGATTTTGATTACTAATATTCGTGCGATTTGAAATGTTAGAGTGTGAAAAGTAGATGACAATCAATAAATCAATGTAAATGTTAATAGAAATACGCGCGCATTTCTTACCAATTTACTAGCTCTCACATGCGATCTAATATAGACAAAAGATGTATTGTGTGTTTCACTTGAAAGAATTAAATATGGATAGCCAACTTTTCTCTCCGTCTAACATGATATCAAAACTTGGCTTGGTGTCTTGTTTTAATACGTGAAAAAACAGAAGCTTGAAAAATCAATCTTGTAATAAAATTGTAATAAAATATATTAAAACAGTCTTGTAATAAATTATAATAAAATGCGTTTATTATGCAATACTTTAATCACTAGTAAAAGCTTATATTTACATTCATAGTATAACATTCATACATACATCAATAAATTCTTGTACAATAGTATTTTACATAGTGATTTAATACTATTTAAAAAAAATAGAATTTTTGAAAAAAAGAACAGATGCAAATTAATGTGTAAAATCTGCTTATATATTTTCTTTTTATTTATTTTTTATATATATATATATACATATCTCAAAAAATGTAATACAACAATGTAAAAAATGAAAGATTATGATCTAACATAATGGATAATAATTGTCAATAATAAAATTGATAATTAATTCAAATTACTAAGAATTTTTAACATACATAATAGATATCTTACAAATATTGTGAATAATATATGTTATCTTACCTCGGAACAATTAACATTTTATAAGGCTTTGGTGCGAGTATAAGTCCGCTTTTTAATTCTGTTTGAATAAATCCTTTACCTGGCTCTGGAAGTAATTGAAACTTTTGCATTATCCCGACAAAGAAAAGAAATGTAGCTGATTTTGCCAAAGCTTCTCCGGGGCACCTTCTTTTTCCTAAAAGGAAAAAAAATATATTTTTTTTTGGAACTTGTAAAATCGATTTAGAGATTTCAACTTGATCGCAATTATTCAAGCAGAGGATTTCGCGCAAGTGTTACATTAAGAGAGTATCATCCACTTTTTTCCTTAACGTGAAAAGCGTACCTGACCTTTCAGTTGAGAAGTACCCGGAAAGAAAACAAGAAAGTGTTATCGTAATTATGTACATACATCACGATGTATACAAGAATGGTTTTAAACGCAATTAAGCAAGCATCAATAACGTAAACGAAGCAATCACTTTCGTTTTGCAAAAGAATTTTCGCGACGTCTGAGTTTTTTATAGCTGTTATTCCTTTTAAAAATCTCGTAAAATTTGTTTCTTATAAAGAATGTTTAAATTAAAAGAATATTTAGTGATTTATATTAACCTTTTCCGAACAGTATAATATTCTCGTGCTGTTGATAAACACCATTCTCGTTTATGTGCCTCTCCGGTTTAAATGAAGTCGGGTCGGGGAAGAAATTCGGATCCAAATTGTTTGAATACACATTCATCAAAACAGTAGTATTCTTGGGTATCTTGTAGTTGTCGAGAATTGTATCTTTAAGAACACGACGTGGCCCGATTACAGGTGTGACGTGAAATAAACGTTGACACTCTGTTATTATTGCTTCCGTAAAGGGCATTCTATAATCAATTTGAAATTTAACATAAATTGAACGTTTGAATAATTTCTCGAATGGGAGAGTTGTACTCAAGTAAAAGTCACAATAACGTCAAAATTATATTAAAATGAATTGGAAATGATTGAAAAATGACTTTCAATGATCATTTTGGAATCATTTTGACATAATTTTGATATCATAATGACTTGTTATCTTGCTTAGGTATAAGAGGAACAATGCCTCCCAGAAAAAATTGATTTAAAGTATATTGTGCTCCTTTTAAAATTTAAAGTAAAAATTATGTTGTTATACTTGATTCTATCCTCCAGTTTAGGAAGCTTATGGGAACCGATCACATCATTGATTTCCTCGTATAGTTTACGTTGTACGTCCTGGTGATTGGCCATTTGCAAGAAGAGATTATCCAATGTTGCTGTCGTGGTGCTGATGCCGGCGATGAAGAAATCGAGCAACGTTATAAGTAGATTGTCGTCTAAATAGAACAGAAAAGATGATCACGTGTATGTCGGACAAGCGGACTCACGAAGAGAACGCTTTCTCTCACGTGCACGATGCTTTCATTAATGCACTGACTAGTACGCGGGAGGAAGCGTTAATTTCCTTGCGAACTGAACACCCGAGAAGAAGTGTTTTCTGGATGTTGCTCGGTAATAGAAAGTAACAATGGGCACGCACCTGAAAACACAGAAACTTTGTCTCTCTGTTCTTTTACGTTGTTGTACATCTCCTTAAGGAATAAATCAATAAAGTCTGTTTCATTTCCTTTGATGTACTGTTCCTTGTGCTCATTGATAGTATCCTACAGATTCGAAATATGTCGTGTTAATAAGAAAGCTGAAAAATTGAATTAACATATCGAAATTACGCACCATTAGGAAGTTCTTAAGCTCATTGTTTAACTTGACAAGAAAGTTGTAACCCGACATCTCCGGCGCGATGTAACGTAGCCAGGGGAAAGCGGTTAGAATACCACCGGTCAAATCGAATTTTTCTGCACGACGCTCCATCAGATTCAGGAATTTCTGCAATCTGCAAGTAATAACGGAATCATGAGACAACGCACGATTGCAACTTCCTTTCTCGAGTTCTCCAGAAGTAAATTCGCGAAAGTGCCATATCATTGAGGAAGCGTATTTTTCAATTGTTTCGTCGACGATTTCACATATGTATATACCTTGGGAGATTCTCGGATGGTTTCTGTCCTGTAATCAGCATCCAGAGGACATTTATCACGGCAGGTGCGAATGCAGATTGTATTTGTTGCACGCCACCGGTTGCCAGTTTTTCTATTATGAGCGTCATCTCTTCCACGATCAGCTCCATCATCGTTTGCTTGGCGAAACCAACGCTCCTTAGAGTACGCATTGACCAAGAACGCAATTCCTTCCATTCCGCGCCGTCGTTCAATGTAATCCCTGATTCCAACGATTTCTGATTAATTTTTAAGGGTTCTTATAATCCGAGGGGGTAATCACTTAATGTAATCGTGGAATAGAGTTCCCGAAACCATTATAAAATTCATATGAAATCCCTATGTATAACTCGATAATTACATATGCAATTACAAGCAATCATTGTAATATTAAATAAAATCGCTTATTTTTTCAAATGATTTCATATGTAATGAAGAAAATTATTTGTAATAAGATGAAATTGTATGAAATCAAATGAAATCATGTAATCTGTGGGATAATATTTTAGCTAGTGGTTATCTCCTCGTTATAATCTTCCTGTCCATCAGCTTTCTTTATAGTGCGAATCGAATTTATTTATTATAATTTCATTAAACACATATACATAAATATTTAAAATAGTTTTGAAAAAGATTTAATAAATAGGAAAAGAGATTTACAGAGGCAATGGGAAAGGGAAAGAATAGATAGGTCAAAGTATAATAAAAGTTATAAAGAGATAAATATGAAGAATAGGGTACCATTATTTGGAAAGATGGAGAATGTGGAATGGAAGAGAGGAGATGAGATAAGAGCGTTATTTAAATTAAGATGTAATTTAGAAGAGAAGAATAAATACTGGCTAGGAATAGAAAAGGGAAAATGTCTTTTCTGTGGTGAAAGTGAATGATCTATAACCCTAGAGCATTATGTTAAAGAATGTGAGGAGACAAGAGATAGTTTTAAAGAGTTAGGGATGGATAAGGACAAGATTGTAAGGAAATTATGGGGAGAAGATTTGAATGAACTTAAAGGAAAAACGCTAATAAAATTATTGAAGGATAGAGAAAAGGAATAATAAAAAGAAAAGAAAAGAAAAAGAGAGGATGGAAAAAATATAAATAGAGACTAATTATAAAGATAAAGATAATGTAAAGACAAGGAATGAGTATTTTGTAAGACTACACTATACAAGACTACATTCATACAAGACTATGAGTATAAGATAAGATTATAGTGTAGTTGGACAATAATAATAAACTGTGAATACATAGTCATGATATAGAGAGTATGTATAGGTAAAAGAGAATGTAGTAGTAGTAGCTTAGATTTGTAGTTGTTAATATTGTAGTTGTTAATATTGTTTTGTAGTTGTTAATATTATAGTATATGTAGTTATTAAGATAAATGTGAGAGAGGAACGTAAGTGTGAATGTATTAAGTATTTCTATAAACCAAGTCCCTTTCTTGGCTATATATGCTGAAGTGTAAATAAATTCTATTCATAAATATTTAAAATATTGATCTGTGTATGTTTGATAAGATTACAATTCTATATTATTGAAATATATATGAAATATATAAGAACATAAAATCTCTCTCTCTCTCTCTCTCTCTCTCTCTCTCTCTCTCTCTCTCTCTCTCTCGATTTTCAAAACTTTCAAACTAATATAATGAATTCCAACCAGATTCGTTACCTTTTTTCATTCCCATGTTTCGTAGCTTTGTAAACTCATTCCAAGGACGTCCGTCATAGATTTCGCTAAAACATACTTCGTGTACAAGCTTACTGTTCGTGACAACAATTACATCGTCGGTACCCAAACGTAAACTTATGATGTTGCTATTATATATCTTGCTGAGTTCCAGAAATGCGAGGTATTGTCCACCGAATTTACGCGTTAATTTTTCTAAATAATATCGATTTCCAAAAATCGGCCAAGGAAAGGGACCTAAAAATTACGGTTCCTTCAATGTGGAAATTAGATATTTAACTAACTTCTGTAAAGCTGACCTTTTATTTTCAACAAAATTTAAAAAAAATAAGCAAAATTCTGGTAGTCCCCCGAAGAATTCTAACAATTATCCTCAATAATTAATGCGCTGAAACCTATATCTAAAAAGTTCTGGAATTTTAAAGTTTCGAATTTTTACTTAAAGAAATTAAAAATTCGAAACTCTAAAGTCCCAGAACTTTTTAAATATGGGTTTCAACGCATCGATTATTGAGGATAATCATTAGAACTCTTTGGGGAACTACCAGAACTCATAATAGTATGGCCGAAATAAAAAAAAATTTTTTTATAAAAAAATTTTTTTTGAAAAAATTTTTTCAGAAATCTGGTATTTTTTTGAGAGTTCTGATTGCCTTCCAAAGACTTCTATTGTCCTAATGAACTATAGTGCTACAATGAACAGTAAAAAAATTATAGCGCTTCAATATTTCGGAATCGTGAACTTGGCCCCCCCCCGAAATTTCAAATGGTGTTTTCATCACTTTAATCAATGGAACTCTTTCTAATATTAATAAAGAACTCTAGAATTCTTCGGGGGATAATCGGAATTCCGCTTATTTTTTAAAATTTTGAAAATGAGAGGCCAGCTTCGCAGACGTACTTAACTATTATATTAACAATTCCAAAAAAATATTTCTTCATGTTGAATTCTTCAAAATTCATATATTTCTTGTGTAAATGTATTCTTAAAATTATCAATTTTAAAAAATGACCATTAGTTCATTATCGCGTATATTGTATATATATTATCGCGTATAAATATTATATGTTTCACTTGTTCAAAACTTTAAAAGCAATCATCTTTTAAAACCACTATTTGCTGATTTTATATTGATTATTTTTCTCACTGAAAGCAATTAATTGTTTCGCGTAGTTATCTGTGTAATCTAATTGATTTATTTTTAATAAAGCGATTTATTTTTATATTCTCGAAAAGTATCTAATACATCGGGCTTTCATTGAAATACATATTGACTTCCAACACGTCGATTTTCTTGTAAATATAAAAATTATATTTTAATGCTTTCTGATTACAAAATGTGGATTTTATTCTATATTGATTTTAAATCAAGACATTTAATAAATGAAAATATATATGCGTTTAAGATAATTTGTTGAAAAATAGATTTCAACGAAAAAATAGTAATGCTTATATTTTGACAATTTGCCAATTTCTAATTGTGATATGTCATTTTAGACTAGCCTGTTTCAATTAATTATTATTTAACTAATGTCTAAATAAAATTGTAAGATTCCTAACATATTCTCGTAAGATTTATAAGAATTTTGAAGTATTTATACCTTTATACCTTTATTTTTACAAACAGCTTTTTATTAGTCATAAGATTTACAAGAAATCGTAAATATTTACGAATTATCTTACGATACAAACGCATAAAATTAAAATCATACTGATTATAAATTCTTACGAGTTTTACGAGAATAAGTTATACGAATCTTATGATTCTTAGAATTGACCTATAAATTTACGATTAAATTTATAGATTATCGTCAAAATTTATTTAAATTTATAAATTAAACACTAAGTTAGTTATCTTCTGTTTCGCATTCTCTTTAATAAATTAAATAAATTGCGATGAAGTCAATTTTAAGTTTTGACCTTGAATTATCTTCAATTGTTAAATTATCTTTTATCTTCATTCGTGTAGAATGATTTTGTACCTATTTTGTTTTAAATTTGTTGAAAGCGCAGTAGAAAATTATTTTATACATATTTCGTGAACAATGTACAATATAAATTTAGTATATATGACAAAAGAGATTGAACCGTTAATTGAAAATTTTGATGAATTTTCGACAGAAAAGTTGATTACATTTTTATACAAAAACATGCTGCTTTTCTCTCTTAATAATAATATAACATAAAACAAAAGTTTTACATATTTTACATAAAAATAGTTCTGATAAATATGATTATAAATTATTAAGTAGACATTTAATTTATACCTATTTTAAAAATTTTTGTGGAATGTCTACTTTTACGAATTTATAAATTAACGTTTCCATTAATGTTTTCCAACAAGAAAATAATAATAATGAAATAAAATATTAAAATAAAAAAACTGAAAGCTTAATAATTAAAAATCTAGCAAATCTCTACATAATAAAGAAAATTATATAAGAATTAATATTAAAAGTTACTTAAATTAAAAGTTAAACTTTTAATTTTTTATTTAATTACTTGGATAGAAAGAGAACGCGTGTTATACATCTCTATTATAATTTTTAATACAATCGTTTCGAGTTTTAATATATCGATTAATTTAACACAGATCTGTTTTAATTTCTTCTTTATCATTTTCTATCAAAATGTAACATTCAATTTTACTATATTAACAAATAAAAAATATCTCCTTTGCATGAGAAATAGTCCTTTGTCAGTTATTATTAAATAATCGAAAAATTGAAATAAAAAATTAAGTATTATGTATAAAATTTAATTTCACAGAACATGGTGCTATCTTTATTTTTGAATTCACTTTCTAAAGACCAAAATAAATTACCTGGCGGATACTTTGCTCTCTTTCTTAATACGAAAATAATAAGAAAAACAGTTAAAATCGCCAAAATTACGGTCACGAACATGATGCCTCGTTTTCACTTTATCGTGCTCTTCAGTCACGTGCTCTCTGAAAGTTTGTCGCGTTCTGCTCGCTCGAGTCCCTCTTTTAAGGAGTGAGATCCTTCCGATCTAGTTGCTTATTTGTCCAATCAATAACGTCTACGTATCTTGTCTGATAAGACATGAGTATAGTCCAATCTAATATGACTTATGGGGTCGATTGTGTATTTAATTTGAAATGACGAGGTGGAAACCACAAAACTATATATATAAGAAAATTCACTAGATATTGAATTGAACCAATTAAATTATAAATATGCTAGTAAATTTACTCACTTTTCTTATTTTCATCTCACTTTAATTAAGATATATAATCGTCCTTGTCTATGAATATAATTCACTATAGGCAAAAAACTGGAATCGGATTAATGCAATGGATTAATGCGATAATGCAGGTTTCAGACGAGTGTGCAATTGCACGTACGAGCAACAAAATTGTCTCGCGCATGTGGATCGACTTGTGTAACTGGCCCGATTATCGTCACATGCATCCGGTTAACCGAACGGTGACGAATTCTCTATTGCTTCTGCGCATCAAAAAGCTTCTATGCTTCTTTTAACAGTACTGTTCAATCAATCTTGATGCAACGGTAATACCTAGGTTGTGTTCCAAAATTCACTGCCAATGCTGAACATGTATAGTAAACATAAACTGTAAATTTTTTGGAACACAGTCCCAGTTAGCTAAGTTTGTTAAAAACAAATTTTGTTAATAAGGCATCATTTTATGGAAATTTGATGCAAATTTTGTATATTATATTCAATATTAACAATTAATTGATGACAGATATCTGATAAAATCCAATAAAACATAAGACTTAACAATTTAAATTGTTGCGCAAAATTTGCTAATAATCTGATAATAAATTGACGACAAGAACTAATCAAAATTTGATAATTATTGTAAATCGGCAAACTTTATTGGAATAACACAAATTTAATGCGAATAATAAATATATATATATATATAAGAATATATAAGAATATATAAGAATATAATACAAATAGTTAATAGTTTTACGGACTGGGAAATTTTGTCAGCAAATCAGAGATGCCAGAAATGATTGATCAATATTGATTCGAAATTGATCGATCATCATTTCTGGCTTAATGTGGATACATGCTAATTTAAACATGCTAATTTCTAATCGAATTAATGATTAGCAGTTTGTAAGTTGCTGTCTAGGAATGTTTAAATATAAAGTCGCCTATTAGATTGCTAATATGAGATAAAAAAAAGATTTTGAAATTGGATATAGTTGTCAAATTTTAATTTTTAAATCTTGCTTTATTATATTAGGTGTAGTAAAAATAAATATTGGATAATATGCATACAGTAATAGAGTAAGATGTGATAGAAAAATGTGATATAATGATTTGTTTATCTATAAAGATTAGATTTGGTGACCGTGAAACCGTAAGGTATATATGTCCATATTCATAATCAGACCTTGCATTTAAGGCTTCTTTAAATTTATCTTTAGATACTCAACAGTCAATGAAATAATTCGTAGAGTATCTAAAGAAATTTAAGGAAGCCTTAAATATAAGGCTTGACTATGAATACGAATAATAGACTCTTTTGAATGAGAAATGACAATGAAATTGATATCGAATTGACATAGATTCGATGTCAATTCCATTATTATTTCTCACTGGGATAGTCGTAATATGAGAGAATATTCAGGATATTCATAGCTAATAATGAGAGCATCTAAACAATTCAATATCCTAAAGCATATTATCGAACGATATGTTAAGAATGACGATTCTATTATTGTTGAGATTTCTCACACACATATACACACACTACCATATGCACACATCGACAAATTATATAATTATTATGTAACATTTAAATTTTTTGTTCCTATTTTTATGTAATATAACAAAAGCATGTATAAAAAGCTTATCTTCATTTGTTCCTTAGTTTTCTGTTATGAGATAACATATATATAAGAAAACCCTTCTCATAATAGGAATCCTTTTTTCGAATAATCAAATCATCGGCACTTTTGATAAAAAAATTTCACATACAACAAAGTACAAGTATTATCGATTGCTAACTTTTGGCGATTAAATAATATATACTTAAATAATATATTTTCCATAAATTTGATGAAGATAAAAATTGAGTTATAAATTAAATAAATTACAAGCCTTTAAAAAAAAGTATCTCATAATAGCCCACACAACACAGCGTGTTGACGTCCTTTGAACGTCCGCTGTATGTCCTCAAATATTCTGATTATGTTCTAATGATCTGAACGTCCATAGGACGTTCGAATGACGTCTTAAAAGCGTTTCGTTTTTAAGCTGCAGTAGGACGTCTATAAAAAGACATATTCGGAACTGAATTACAAAATTCAATATTATGTATGTTTAATATATTTCTGATATACATTATGAACATGTACTTGAAATTTGAGTTTTGATATATTCTTTACATTAAATAAGACATTTTGAAGATGTCCTAAGGATATCTAGAGAAAATATCTAGAGGACATCTGTTGTCCCGAGAATGTCTGCAATATATTGGGAGTACAAATTAGTTCGGTCCATTTTTTTGTGTTCAAAAACTTTATTTCAAAACAAAATGAATGAACAGATCAATTAAAGTATTGCCCATCGCTGCTACTTTTCCCTACTGCCTACTACTTTTTCCCATCTCTCAGGCAATTTTCGTTCGAAAATTTCATCTCGAAAAAATGACTCGTCTTTGGAGGCAATCCAATTTTGGAGTCAATTTTCGATTTCTGCGAAAGAAGTGAACCGCTTGACTTGCTGCATCCTTTGGAACAACCAGTAATCAGAAGGAGCAATGTCCGGAGAATAAAACATCGGTAAAACATCTCATTTGAGTGTTTCCAAATATTTTTTTACGACTTTAGCGACATGAGGCCGAGTGTTGTCATGAAGAAGAATAATTTTATCATGTCTTTGCTCGTATTTCGGCCGTTTTTCTCGCAATGCACGGCTCAAACGAATTAATTGTAGCCAATGCCGATCGCCCGTAATAGAATTGCCAGGTTTCAGCAGCTCATAATAAACAAGATTCTTTTGGTCCCACCAAATACAGAGCATCTTCGAACCATGAATGTTCGGCTGTGTTGATGTTGAGGTCGATGGCAACAATTGACTGGGAAGTGGATATTCTACGACAACCCCAAGAAGAAAAAATATTACTTTAGTAATATTTTTTCTTCTTGGGGTTGTCGTAGAATATCCACTTCTCATCTCCAGTCATAATCCAATGCAAAAAACCTTTTCTCTGTTGTCTTTGAATCAGCTGTTTGCAAATGAAAAATCGCCTTTCAATGTCTCTTGGTTTCAGTTCATAGCCTAATTTCCTTGTTTGAATCATTCCCATAGCTCTCAATCATACAGAAACGGCTTGTTGAGTTACCCCAATGATTCTGCAAGCTCCTTTTGACTCTGATCTTCTTCGAGTAATGCCTCTAATTCTTTATCTTCGAATTTTTTTGGCTGTCCAGAGCGAGACTTGTCTTCAACGCTGAAATCTCCATCCTTGAAACGTCGAAACCATTCCCTACATGGTTTATCAGTTGGAGCAGTGTCACCATAAACTTCGATGGACTTCAGCCGCACTTTTCTTCCAATTAAAGCAGAAAATCAAAACCTCTCGCAAATGTTGATTAACACAAAATTCGACGTTTCAAACACAGTAAAAATCAAGGTTTTTGTATAAAACTCAAAGCGATATAAATTGATATATTATTAGCAGATGTTTAATCTCTCTGAAACCGTCAAAATCAGCTGTCGCTATGAACCCTTCACAACTGGAGCTTTAGGGAAACGGACCGAACTAATTTGTACTCCCATTATAAGCGTTAAATATTATCATAATTATTATTAATAATAATAATATCATTGTTGTTATTATTA
>NW_017259583.1:1259429-1261899 GCF_001594045.1 Atta colombica | reverse complement strand
ATTAAATATAAATATATAATATTAATAAATGAAATTAGTAATTACATATAACAATACAGAATATTTTTCAAATGTATGTTAGCCTTCTTCAAAAACAGGATGAAGGATAGAAATGTATATTTTTCTTATTATATTTTAATCTCTTACATCGAATTTAGAGAGATCAGTTATAAGAGATATCAATTTTATCTTATATAATAATTTTATCGTATAAATCTTAATTTTTGAAATAATTTTCCGGCAATTCAGTTAATATTTCAATTTTTAAAATCATTTTTCATTTTCAATACAATTTTGCACTCAATGGAATCGATTCGATATCTATTCCATTATCATTTCTTATTGGGATATGTCCAAATAACATCCATAAAAAGTTCATTTTACGTCTATCGAAATCCTAACAATATTCATGAACGTCTAAGGCGGTACATTGTACGTCTAAAAAACGTCCACCAGACATTATCAGGGCATCTTTGGTACGTCGTCTGGACGTCGAACATCCTAGTAAGACGCCCTATGGATGTCCAAAGAATGTTGTGTGAGAGACGACTTTATGCATAAAACCCTATGCATAAAATATTGTATAAAAGACATATGCGTATTACCGAAACCTGTAAAGAACAAGTAAATACATAAGATTACGCGAAATGCATGTTGCAATAGCACGGCAATTTCGAAAATTTTGTTAAATATAGAATATTATGCACATATGATTTGAAACATTGTTTAAAATTTGAAATTCCCAATTCATTAAAATTCATATAAAATTAAATAGACTATGTTTCGAGCCCTCAATCATTATTACCATCGTTATTATTGTATCAATGAAGTGCTTTTTTTTCTTAAAATCAAAGCATGCGTGAATCATACAAATTGCACATAATTTAACACTAATTTTTTTGACGATATGCTTAAACGGTAGGAGAAAACGAAGTATTAAATATTTGCTATATGCAATGTATGTACAACTGTCGCTCTTCAATTTTACGAATTCTTGTTAATAACGGAGAAGTAAATACTCTATTTTTCAGTTTAACTCTTAATTTAATGACTTACTGAGTTCACGAATCGAAGTTGTCTCGATTCTGTGTGTACAAGTATAGTAAACTGTGAACTTCTAAACTAACAAGCAACAGAATTTTCACAATTTATGCAAACACATATTATCTCTACCCTGAGTTATTTTAACACAATTCAAAAACGTGCACCTGTGCTTATCGTTTGTTTTTTTAATGTTGTATATTTAATATGTACATACAGTTTTGCTGTTACTATATATATTTTATGTTTCTATGCATTTTTATTCATTTTGGTATTGTATAAAAAATACCATTCTGAAGGAAAGCAAAATAAATTCTTTATAGAATTCTTCTTCGTAAGATTAAACGAAATAAGAAATATATTTAGATTTTCCATGACAATAATAATATTGAAGAAAAGATTATAGAGAACGATGTGAAGCGTACAATAATTTATGCGATTTTTATTACATAAACATTATGCCTACTTTTTATTTTTTTTAATAAACTTTTTTACAACGTGTTTTTTACTCTTGTTTGCTTTTGAATAAGTATGAATATGCATCCTCTGCATATCTCAAATTCAAAAATTAACGGATTATCTATAGAATGTTATAAGTTTTTGATCAACATGCGCAGTACACAAAATACGTTCGAAAACACAAAATACTTTTATTTACAGCCATCAGATTAATTATAAGAATTGAAAACTTTACATATATTCTGTAACAAATTGATATAGTAAATCTTCCTTAATAAATGGATCTTTCTCTCTTTACAATATATCAATCAACATTGAGACATACTTATTTTCTATGGATATATATTTAATATTAAATTAAAAAAACAGTATTAAATATTAATTATAAATGTACACACCAGATACTTATAATATTTGATATATTTGTTGACAATATATATGTATATCTATTATAAATATATTAATGTAGTATGCGTAATCTATTGTTTATAAAACTTCGGAATATTCGGTTCTGATTAATGTGACTGTAAATATAAATATTTTAAGTTTTGGAAATGTATCCAGTACAACAACAAAAAAACTATATTCTTTTTGCTGTGCAAATAGTTGATAGATAGTTATATTTTTTTGAATTTAGGTCACAAGGAATGTATATTTATGCTTGTAAAAGAAAAACAAGAATAAAAAACATGTAAAAAACATAATTAAAAAATAAGCAGACGTAATGTCTACATAATAAAAATTGCATAAATCATTTTTATTATTTTAATTCATGCGGTCTTTATTTTACGCATTATTTTTAAATTGATATTATCAAAGAGATTTTGTAAACTTTCTCTAACAAAGCAATTTCTTTCTCGGTTAAAAACAAAAATAGATACAAGATTAAAATAGGTATATGTACAATAATTGTTTGTGTGGTGTGTGTGTGTGTGTGTGTGTGTGTGTGTGTGTGTGTGTGTGTGTGTGT
>NW_017259583.1:1255927-1259048 GCF_001594045.1 Atta colombica | reverse complement strand
GAAAATTTATGAAGAGTAATGAAAAATAATGAAAATTAATACAAATATTTATATTAATTTAATATTTATACTAATTTATTCAGAAATATTCGATACTAAAATACCATAAATTTTAAAGATAATTATTGAAAAAAAGATAAAAATTTAAGTAATGCAAAACATATAATACTTTTATAGTTTATTGTACACTAAAATATGTTAAAATATGTTAAAATACTATAAATTCTAAGAAAAATTAATGAAAACATGTAAAAAGTAATAAAATAGGAATGAATTATACAATATTTTTATATTTATTAATGAAAGTTATCAAAAATAGAAATAGGTTAGAATTAAAATGTTGGAATTAATAATTGAAAATATAAAAATTATATTGACTACGAGCCAGTTAACATTAATAACATTTAATCCCATTCCTATAGAGTATATAGCAAAAATGCAAAGGTTTCAAAAAGTTTATTTTTAATATAAAAAATAAATATTTCGGATTTCTAATATTTTTTTCATAGTAGTAGACAGTACAAAGTTTTTGCTGATATAGTTCGTTTACTTTAAACATAATAAATAATACTTAATAAATTAAGTTTTTGATAGGTGCGACTAGGGTTAGGAACGTATCATATCTGTGTATACATAGATACGTAATACTGAAGTATGATACTACTTCACTTTCATATGTTTATGTATAATACGGCATATAACCTCATTTTTTAATCCGATGATCTTATTTAGATGTTTTGAACTGGCAAACAAATTTACATTTTACTGCGATATCAACAATTTAAAATATAACAATATATAATTATGAAAATTAATTAAAAAATTAAGGCATAATCAGATTAGATGTACTGATACTTTCAAATTAAATCCATGCGATAAGAGCAAAAATTACAACGAATTACTAATATTATTGTATACCAAATTTATGTATATACTGCACTTACATTTTCAATATTATTTCCTTTCCGTTTTTTATTTGCAAACTACATTTTTAATAAAATTGAAAAGTTTTTAAAGTTATTTCCAATCAGCAATATATTTCAAAATTTCAAAAATCTAAAAATATTGTTTTTTTAGCCAATAAGATTAATAAATTAGAGATTAAGATTATGTTAAAGATTATGTTAAAGTATCATACAAGTTTGATACATATTCTACATATGATATGCATTCATACGCATCATACATACTAAACTTCCAGAAGAATGTGTATCAAACCCAACCCTGAGTGCGGATACCGGAGCTATTAAAATCCTATTAAAATAACATGTTCTGTACGTTACATAGTAGAATTTAAAAATGTAGATACGTATCGAATGCTCCTATGTTAAGAATATGTATGGTCCATTTCAATGTAAAACATCACACAATTGAAAACGATCAATATGATTGGAACGCTAATGATGCTCTCATTTTTTCTTCTTTGAACAGTAAGTCTTTTTCAAGCGAACTGTTGTGAGTCAGAAATTAAAAAAAGCAATAGATATTATAATCTTATAAGCCACAGTGCGGTAACAGAGCAAAGAAACGTGTAATATCGCCAATATCAGATAACGTTATCTAAATTGATAAGAAGTATAGAATATTATTATTTTTATATGCAAATCCGCGACAATTATTGTAACATTATTATTTTAATTTATTCTAATATTGAGAATGACTCGATCGATATCGAAATGTTTGTACTTCTTATATGATTTTTTATTTGAGCATTAAATGTTATTAATGTTAACTGGCTTGTAGTCTTTCTTAATTTTTATATTTGATTTATTCGAATTGAGCTATTCTATCATCAATTTATATAATAATTAAAAGATTGTAATGAAATTTGTTAAAAAAGTAAGATTTAATGAAATCACTTAACAAGGTAATGAAAAGCGTTGAATTAATTTTTTTAGGAGTGTCATTAAATGATGTCGGTTCTCGTATGTAAAATTAGGTGTGTCTTTTTTGAAGAATTCTAAACTATTGCAATAAATTAGAGTGCAACAAACTATATTTGTTTCACTTCAATTTATTGCACTAGTGTACACCAATTCAGAACTTGGGGGGGGGGGTGTGGAAAAATCTAGATCTATTTAATCGTGCTCTCTATATAATCAGGTCTATATAACTGAAGCTCAGATTATCTGCAGACACATTAAATTTACATTTGCACATTGGTTTTCGCATGTATTCTAGTACATGCATTGTATTTTTATACCAATGTGAAGCTAAATATAAATATTTGTAACACAATTTTGAATTTTGTATTAAATTATTTATAAAATATTAACGAATAGTAATGAAATCTTAATGAAATTTTAATGAATTTTAATAAAATCTTAATGAAATAATATTGAAAATGGGTCAATTGATATTATAGATTTCAATATGAAATTCAATGAATAATATTTCATCATTATTCATTATAATTCGGGAAAAATTTTTATCGATGTTTTGCATATCTTAAAAGGAAAAGAATCTTCTGTTTAGTACATATATTTTTATTATGCAATATTTAAGTTCTAGACACAATGCTAAGCGTCAAAAACAAGGATAGCAATAGTATAGAAATAAACGAATATAATTGTCGCCTCCCGTTGCACAATGCTGCGAAAGAAATAAAAGACTAGTCAATCTGATCGCATATAGACTGTAGTAGTCTTCGATCTGTTTCAAAATTATAGCGTATATAAACAAAATGAAAAATCTGAACGCTGATTAATAGGTTGTAAGACAATAGAATTCCAAATCGTCGGAAATTTATCATTATTAATCTTTTTCTGTATTTCTATATACATTAACATTTACATTCCCGAATCTTGGATTCCTTTATTAGTACCGCTATTGCCTCGCATTGTGTTTAGGGCAATAGATATACATATTATTTGTGTATAAATTTATAAAAAAAAATTATGCTTTATAAAATTTATTTACAGTAATGCTTTTTAGGCTTTCACGTATTATTTTTAAAAATACCAGAAAGTTTGTGGATTATCGCCGTGTTTTTATTTACAAGTATTTGTATACTTTCACAAATTTTTACAGAAATAAATAGTTGATAAACTATTTAATTTATTTAATTTATACATATTATGTCGCTTGTATAAATACTTATTAATAACAATCATGTATACAT
>NW_017259583.1:1242846-1255827 GCF_001594045.1 Atta colombica | reverse complement strand
TATATATATATATATATATAAATTTTCTTAACATTTATATATCAACAAAGTTCGACAAGTTTATAAATTTGAATATTCTGTAGTATAAAAATTAACAAAAATGTAAAATGATAAAAATAAATTTACCTGTTGCGCACGAACTTTTCTTCTTTCTGCTTTCTTAATGTCTAACTTTTGTTGTATTCGATTTAGTAACTTGATGTATTCTTCATTTCCTATGGACTTTTTAATAATAGTAGCTACTTCTTTTGCAAGCTGACGTAATTCAGCGTTCGTTTCTTCTGTCGTAGTCATCTCCCGTACCAATGGAGACATAATATTAAAAAGTATCGCATTCAGATACTCAATAGGTACTGTAGTTATTATACCCGCAATGAACTTAAACATTGCAGTTCTCTGAAAATATATCATTTGCGTGGTTTATTTTCTGATATGACAATTTCGGATTCATAATACGTTCTTATAACTTTTCTTACCACTGATGTTGATTTGGGAGCTTGCGTTATTTCTATATTAACAACTTTTCTCAATCTCCTGATAAGCCAAAGAAAAGATAAGTTATTGCTATTTTTCGCTTTATTTCCATCATCTTTCTCGTTATTTTTCGCAATAGTTCCTGTAATTGATTTCAATATTTTTGCGATAAAGATTAGATTTTTCACAACTTGATCTGCTAATTGTTCAAATGTCATGTCCGGATAAAGTTGAGCCACTAAATCCAGAATTAAACTCTTTACAGTTTCAACAGGCTTCGAATACATATAACCTTCGTATATTTTATCATTATCTGGGTTATTTATAAGTTCAACGATTTTATCAACATCAAGAGTAGTCAAAATAAAACCGATCATTTGTGCTGCTGCTAATCGAACCCATAAATGTGGATGTGCCAACAAAGATTGACTATATTCTGAAATAAAATATAAAGACATAATAAAGAATATTTATTGGAAAAAAAAAAAAAAGATTTTGCAATGTTTTAACAAAAATTGACTTACCAGCAAAAGAGTTAATGAAATCTTTGTACTTTTCATCCGTAAGGAAAGATGTATAATGTGATATCTTTAATAGCAGTTGTAATACTTGAATTAAATGATGATCTTTTGTTTTTTCTTCCTTTAAATTGGAATCTTTCTGTAAGTTTGTCGTATTATCTAATTCCATGTATTTTCCGAATTCGGCATTGTCAGAATTTGAGATATTTTTGTGAAATTGTTTTAATAACAATGGTAAAACTTGAAGCAATCGCGAATCGAAATCGTTTTTCTCAACATTTACGAATATGCCGCATAACTGTGCCGCTAATGTCCGGTATCTTATGGAATCACTTAGCCACTGAAGGGGCCACTTGTCAAATAACTTATTTCTATCATTATAGGATATCCGCATAAGCAATTCCTTTATACATTTTGCACAAAGTTTGCGGCAGGTTGGGTCGTCATCATCTATTAATCTTGCACCGGTCATTACAAATATGATTTCTGATCTTACAGTTAGGATCTTCAACGGGAATCCCGTAACGATAGTATGAATCATTTCTAATGCGCTCAGCCGACCCGGTTGCATTTCGTAATTCAACTGAGTGAGATAGAAATATATATGTTTGTCCAAATGCTTGCCAAGTGGATAACTCATGAGGTAAGAATAGAACACAGAACGTGATTGCAATTTAACGTGCTCTAACTCCGAGGTAATACTCAGCATTGCTACTTTCTCCATGACAGTATACATCTCTGGAACAATCATTTTTCGATGTATTATAGCTTTGAGTAAGGTAAACGCGGTAGCGTGCTTATCGCTGTCGTGTAAATCTTGCTCCGCGTATAAAATAAGAATCTTCAGCTGATCGGCATTAATGCTGAAGTATTTCACATCACGAACGACCACAGACATACATTTGAATGTGGCCATTACAAGATCGAAGTTATCTCCTTTATTTAATCCAGCAGCAGCATACTTATGCAAAATGACGAACATGGAATCGCAGATATCTGATATCGATGCGTGCATCGATTCTAAGTCCATTTTTAGCATCCAATTTAAGCACTGTAATGCTACAGTGCATAGCTTGATATGATGAGACTTTAAACAATTACTTAAAACTAACACAAATGGTTCTAGATAACGTTTGTATACCATTCCGGAGACTTTGTCTTGTTTCAACAATATATGATACAATTTTAGACCGAATTCTGTCATTATATGAACGTTGGCGTCTTTGGTAGTTTTTGCAGTAACTTTAATACCCATCCTGTTTTTGGGTTCTAATGGTATAAGAAAATAATTCGATTGTTGCATCAAAGTTTTCGTTTCTATTCTTCGCTCATCTTCCGCGAGCTTTTTACTTTCTTTTTCAGGTATAAGGCCTGGTATGCTTTCCGAAATAATACCGTAAAGAAATATGAGCATTTGTTCCAAGGGGATATAAGCATTGTCCGCCAATCCCAGAGTTACGTTTCGGAGACATTCCACAATCTTATGTATCGTTTTATGCGAGTGCGTTTTTATTAACACTTCTTTCAATGGCAAAATTAGGTCTAATAAACAAGATTCTGTTATAAACTCCGCTAAGATATGAAAAATATCAAAACTCTTAGTACTCTTTGCCTCCGATACATTTTTAATAATACCCGCTATTTCCTTTTCTTCCGCGGTTAATCCAAATAAATCAATTTTGCACACCTGAAGATAATTATTGAAAGATATACAAAGTGTTTAATGTTTAATCAAATTATATCAGTATATTAATTTTTATCATAAGAATACATTATATGTATAAACATTATATGTATAAACATAGGTTCTGTCAATATATTCTTTCAAGATTCCAGACTTAAAAAATGTTTCTAATATTCAAATAAATTGTCGAGAATGCAGATATTATTTAAGATTGCTTGAATAATAGCAAAAAAAAAAAGAATTAGAATTAAATATCAAGTAATACGTTGTATACTGGGGATACACGATATTACAAATAATACAAATTATATTATAGCAATAATTTTTGTAATACATTAATAAAATATAAAGTATGGTCAAATTTGTATGGTCAAATATTTCAGAAATAATACTTACAGACAAAATGCTTTGTAAATTATTATTAATATCCATTTTCTGGTAATAAGGCTTCAGCACGAGTAAAACAGCCTGTACTGTATACGCGAGAACGTGCACTTGAAAACCTTTCGTTAACAATGTATTAAGTTCTTTCAAAAGATAATGAAGATATTTCGGTCCTAAAGTTATCATAATTTTCTGTAGTGTCTCGCGAGTCACACGTCGAACCGATTCCATACGTGATTTGAGGAATGTACATAGTCTCATAAAAATTCTAAAAAAATGCATTATAAATTGAAAAAATTATATGTTACATAAACGAAATATAATCTTCGAACATATAAAAGAATGCAAAATATCTTTATGATGCTATCGCGTACTTACCCTGACAGATTTGCATCCAGAAGGTTCTCAGGCATTTTCTGTAATAACTTAACAAGCGCGAGAGCAATAGGAACTCTCAGTAAATCATCCTCCTCCATCTCAGAAGCGAACTTCTTCTTGTTGATTTTATGATTACTCTCTTGCCGAGTTCTCCCCACAATGGATCGATGCAGTTGAGGCAACAAGCCGTTCGATATACTAAACACTACTTTCTTCGCACCGTATTGAGAAAGTAGTGTTTGCCTTTCAATTACTAAGTCTTCCTTTATCGCTTCTTTATCCTTCTCTATTATTTCTTCAATATTTTCAATGTTGTCATCATTTAATGCTTCCTCTAATTTTTCCTCATTTCCTTCTTCCGTGTTTTCAAGATTCTCATTTTCTTTGATCGTTTTATTAGTTTCTTTCTTTTCAATGATAAAAGCAACGTTATCTTTGATTCCTATCGCTTTGGTAATTTGCGTAATTTTTTCTGCTGGTTTGTACTTTGAAAGATCGTAATGGAAAGAATCTAATATTATTACTACTATCCTAACGACTTGCTTCTGGAACTCTGTGGAACTCCTTAATTTGCCTAAATAATACTTTAAAATAATTTCATAGTGGTGCCACGGTAATAGTCTGCACACTATTCCGACAGTCTCGATAGCGGCATCAATGAGACTGTTTTTATGAATAAAAGTCTCATTACATAAATACAATGAGCAGAGGGGAAGAATGAATTGCGTCAACGTTTTAGGACTAAATGGCTTCCGCAATGTCTTAGCGAGTGTGCAGAATTTTAGTAAGGCGCGAGCCCTTCTGTAGAGTTGCAGATGTTGCATGTTCTCGAAGAAATCGACTTCGGGATCGGCTCGATTAGCAAGTAAGGACAAGTCTCGTAAAACGGGATGCACGTCCGCGCATTCCAGAGTCATATGTCCTAAAAACGCTATTGATTGAAGGCGAACAGCTTCGTTCTTGCTTGTAATACCCTTCCTCGTAAGTGTCAAGATAGTGTCGTCCATTAAGAACCGCCTGTTCAGAATATTATTCTGATGTTCTCTTGCCAATTTCGTCCCGACAAGCTTTAGGCACTGGCCGGAGCAATCTCGTATCGCCAAATCCGATTCAGTTTTCAAAAAGTAAAAACAATTGTGTATTACAGTCACGCCAAATTCCAGTGTGATCGCGTTCTTCTCAATCCTATCGCTGATCAATTCAAAAGCGTCCAGTCTTTTTTGGAAATTCGGTTGATCGACCCATCTGTGATCCCATGCATTAAGCTCAATTAGAACTTCGCAATCCTGGATCATTTCCTCACGACGGCCCTCCATAGACCTCTCAGCAACGGTTCGGTACAGTTGCAGAAGAGTCTTGCGAGCAGGTGCGTCCGATACGAGGCTAATCAATGGCGCAATGGAACGCAGGTGAATCTCCGGCTTATTTACAATTTTTATGAGGTTCGTGATGGTCATCAATAGTCCTGTAACGGTTTCCTCATTATTACTAGATGCAGCCTTTTTGATTAACACAGGTATTATCAATTTCAATACCGTATCGCACGTCTCGGCATCCGTGACAAATTCGGAGATTCGCGACAGTATAGTCAGTTCGATCTTATTTATATTCTTATTAGATCTTTTAAGTCTATCTCTGATAAATTCCAGAACGTGAGGAACGTGCGGCAAAAGTATAGCGGAGCCGTAATTGACCTCGTTTGAAAGTATCTTCTTTTCCACTTCGAGCATATTAATGAGTATCGGAGTTAATGGTAGAAACTGCGCGTCCTCCTGCATCGCATCTTCGTTGGATTTTCCGTAATCCTGCAGCGTTAGCATCTTCTCGATCATCTCCAGAATGGCATTGATGACAGATTGGTGTGTCTTGGGATTCGACAAGAGTTGCATGATGTAAGGGAGAGGAGTAATTGACTTGTTGTCCTTTTGATACTTGACAAATAACGGATAGTATCGCGAATTCTGGCTCCATGCCATAAACAGCTTCAGCAAAACCGTAGGACTGTGTATACCCTCGATAGGTAATTTCTGCAATAAGGGAAATATCGCGACGTGATAGACTGTGTCTATCTCGTGTCGTTTCCAATCATAGTTCTCAAAGTGTGTAAAGAATCTGGCCAGTATACCGACGCAACTTGTCCTCACATTCTTGATCATTGACAAATATCCCGGATAAACCTCCCCCGATCTCCGCAGAATTCCATTCACTTCAGCCAAGATGCAGATTAGTATCCTGAGCAAACAAGGCAGTAACTTCTTCGACATTTTCCCGCCAAATTGTTCTATTACTATCGCCAATAGATTCACGGCACTCTGCATACGTTTAGGTGGCATGACGTTATTCAGATCGATAGTATCGATGATGTTCTCAGCATATTTCTTCAAATCGAATGCTTCATCCTTTTCCAGATATATATATGACTTGAAAGGTCTGAATGCCATTTTTACGAATATGATCATCTCGTCTTCCTGTGCACCGTCTAGAAAGCGCAATATTATTTTTCTCCGTGCAAATCCACCGGTTTTTCCACCAGTCCTCATGCCGGTCTTCATAATCATTTTGGCGTAAATAATTCTCATTATAATCGGCATGAGATTTTCGCGATGTTCTTCTTCTATCATATTGCTTTCTCGATCCAGTTTGAAACGTGTGAGTTCACTCTTATAATTCTTCTCATTTATTAAACCATACAAGGACTCCTTGTATGGCAAAAGATATTTGTACTTGTATGCAAAAAGACAATTCAGAGCGGCTCTCTGTATGTCAAGGTTTCTCGAAGAAATCAAGTCCAGATAGATCTGATGCATCTCCGATTCTCTATGCATCATTTTCGGATTCTGCACTTTATCGAATATCTCCATTTGAGCGAGTAAAAGTTTCACCTTGTAATTTCTTTTCATCACATCCGCTTGCGCAACTTGTATGATCTCATCACGCTCTTTATCACTTTCGTTTTCGTCGTCTATATCATTATCCGTGTCGATTAATTCCTTGCGTTTTTCAATATCGCAATATTTGCCCTCGTCGGAATTAGATCTAAAAAAATTTGCATTTACGAAATCAATGAATAATCCAGTTAAATCTCTATTTTTCGTTTCGGCGTAATGTGAGAAATGTGTCATACATTTCCAGAGGAGGATCTTATAATTTTCGAAATCAGGCTTATCATCGTGTTTTTCTATCAACATCTCCAACGATGAAATCACATAGCAATCAAACGACGATTTCCGTTCAATCTTCTGTACATTGTTACATGTTAACTCGGACAGAAATGTTGGCCAGAACTGTGGACATTCCTTGTTGCCATAACTAGCTATGATTATACTCACAGGTTGCCAAAGCAAAGAAAAATTGATATACAAATTGCCCATCAAGCAACGTAACGGAAATTCATAATACTTAGGATTTAGATTAACTATCGCATGACTCTGAAATCCTAAAGCTTGCAAATGCAATAACTTGCTGCGATAGTTTTGTATCGTCACGGATTCACATTCCATTAAATATACAAGCTCCATAGCACTTTTTCCATCAGATATCTGAAGAGGTTCACCAGGCTTTTTCAGATCTTCGATTTTAGAAAATAAGGAATATAAGTGTGCCACGATCATTCGAACATTGCTATAAGGTGAACTAAATTTCTTCTCTATTTTATCGTTTAATTTGTTAAACGATGCTAAATTTATATAATCTGAGTGATGCTGCGACGCAGCAAAATACGTCATACAGAGATCTATCCCATTTAAAATATATGTATTGTCATAATGTTTGTTAATTAAATCAACTATTTTTATATCAGATTTTACCAAAAATTCATGGAGATTGCTTGACTCTGACACATGGATTAACGATTCCAGCGTTAATAAAAATACAAAAGCAGTTTTATTAATATCCGCAGTGTTATTTGCGTCACCATGATTCAATATCTTTTCATATAAAAACAACAAGCCATTTTTCAACATATTCACAAGTTCCTCATGCAACGGTTTCAGATGTGGTAAAATTACCAAAATTCTCAGTGCGTCAAGCGAAACAGTATCAGTAGATAATGTTTTCAATTCTAGTAAGAGATAATCAATTTCAATGTTTCGTATATCTAAAATGTATTTTCTCCATTTGTCCAAAGTTATACCACTGAGACAGGGTGATGCTTTCACGAGAATTACTTTAGCAAGCAGAAGCAGTAGTTTATTGTCAAATCCAATAGATATGCTGCGCTGCATTACGTAAGGCAATACCAAAACTTCGAACGAAGAGTAGTGTATTAAATTTTCAACAGAGGAGTATAATAATTCCATGTTATTCACTGTCATAATTTTTAGTACTAATTGACTCGAGTTCTCCTGCATTAATTTGACATTGGATGCCAAGAGAATAGCTACAGATACATTAATAACTTCTTGCAAAATATTATTGTCTTCACTCAATCTGTCCATCATGATGGTGAACCTTTTTGTCACAGATACAGCGTCAATTAAGAATCTTCCATTTTTACAGCTGATAATACCATGTATAAGACGCAGGAATAGAACTAAAATGTGTTTCTTCTCAGAGAATTTTAACAACTGCTTTGACTTTTCGACAAACGTGTCTATTATTTTTAGTATAACATTCCACATAATATTGCATTTTTGTGGGTGTATGTTTTGCAATATGCACATTATAATTTCTCGTAATACTTCGTAAGTAAGCGTCTTATCAATGGTCTCGTCTTGCAGAGCATTGAAATAAAGCAGTAACATCTCTTCGCCGCAGGAATGGAATTGCCCTGGAGTACCAGATATAACTTCAAACAATAACTTTGCACAACCCGATACTCCATTTTCCTTGACATTTTTATTTCTATCCTCCAAAATATGTAATACCAGTTTCAGAAAAGAATCTTTATCCTTGATCTTGCGAACTACAAATGCAAAACTTTCAGCAGCAAACCTGTTTATATAAACTGGCTGTGTGTCAGCTAACAATGGTAGCAACAGAGGCATCACAGTTTTTATATTTCTTGTCAAATATCGCCATAGAAATTTAAACAAGTATGCCAAAGTGGTAAATGTATATTCTATCTGTTCAACGTCTTTCGTTTGCAGTAAGCAGATTATTTCGGATAGAAATTCTGGGAAATAATTGTAAAACTCTTTCTGAAGATCTCTCGTTACAGCAATTATTAATCTGAGAAACAGAGAATAGAAATAATAACAAAAAAATCTTTTCATGCATTTATCCATATGTATCTAAGTCTGTTCTTTTTAACTAAGGACCTGTTACAGTTTTTGAAACAAGGTGAAAATTACAAAAGTGAGTATATTTATTAAAATATTTATAACTTCACTCAATATTCAGTAAACTTTTATAATTTTTATCTAATTTTAATCATAAGGAGCCTGAACTTTTTGTTCTTCAGCTTTTCTATTTTTTTTCTCCGAAGAGAAAAGGAGGAAAAATAAATTGTACAAGAAATTCAGCTAAAAGAACAGACCTTCAGTGTTACTTACTCCAGGATCGGTTGTAGGAACAAAGGATCTTGTTTTCTCAGATACAACATAAGTGTATCGATCACATGCTGCTTCTTGTGAAGCAATTGGGGCAACGTGATGATGTCTTGCACTTCCTTTCTGAAGGCAGTATAACCATCCGTTAGATTGAGTACGTTCCATTTCAGTAGTGTCTCGTGAAAATAGGTCTCGATCTCCTCGGTCTCGTCTTCATTCCGATGTGTTACACGATGAAAGACATCGACGTCGATTTCTGTTATCCTCTCGGAAAATGGCTTGAACTGCGGAAAAAAATCTGGTTCCAGAGCCACGTGCGAATAACTTAACCTTCTTGTTGACTTTACTCACCCGAAAGACGTTCACGTCTTTATGACGGATTGGCTTATTCTTCATTCTAATGGATTGTCTTGATGCACGTAAATCGAATCAATTATTTATTTATTTCATCTAAATTAAGAATTATATCAAAGAAGTCAAATTAAAGTTTTGTATCTACATTTCCTATTACATCACGATCCACGCAAATCAAACTTCAAAGAGAATACTAGCGCCTCCATGTACATAAAGTGTAACTGGAACTACCCACAAATGTACCCACAAATATTTTCGGCTGATAACACATCGATGGACTTCTATTCGTCCTGTGTTACCTACGTTGGTTCTATTCCGTGCTATGTCTACGAATGTCTCCTCACTTCACCTCTGTTGTCTACCGACTATACTCCATCAGGCAATGTGACAACTGTCAATGTTGTTATGAACAAATCTTATTTTCATACTACAAGTTTAAAAAACGGCGTGTTCTCATTCTCGCCCTACCTGACAACAACGTGGAAAAATGACAGAATCTGTAATCGGACTGAAGAATGTGGTCTAAGTATTAATTGTAAGGTATACCTTCGAACAAATCGATGACATAAATGCGCTCGGCTATCAGTGTTATCCTGTCGAGTCCGGTACCCGACAACAAGATGTCCCATCCCGATTACGAGCAGACCGCCCACGATCATGCCGCCTTGCTGTTGCTTCTGAGGCCAGTCGGTACGCAAATCAAACCAAAGACGGTCAGTAGGTTATGTGAGCGGATCGTCAAGGCTGGCAGCAGATTTTCCGTATCCGATTCCAGCGGCGGCACCCGGGAGATCCTCGCCCGATTCGTCAGGGAACATCCTGTGGAAAACAATGACTGGGGAGACTTTCAGACACATAGGAGACTCCTAGGTTTGATCACATTTGGCAAGTATGACAATCAGACGGAGCTGAATGAGCTGTGCAGATTACACGAAACTCTGAAGGTGAAGTATAGCAGTACTCTGTATGATTCACGAGCCATTCTCTTTGGTCCCCTTGAATCAAACGGCCGTCATGAACCGCCACCAGACTACACTACGCCCAATAACTTCAAAACGCGGGCGATATTCTATGCAGATGAAGCATGTCCTGATCTTGAGACACAAACAGCTGAATATCTTAATTTTCTATTCTGGATTCTAGAATCGAAAAGACTAGAGCGATCCAGAGAGAAGATAGATCGTGTCGCTCTTCTGTTAGCTCCATTTGAAAAGAAAGATTTTATTGGGCTAGACCTCGAATCCAGAAATAATAAAAAAAGATGTGTGGGCCGTATGACAAAGCATTTGGGAGATCTGTGTCTTCAAGCTGGACTTCCAGCTGATGCCCTGAATAATTATAATTCTGCAGCCAACATTCTGCAGGCTGTCAATGATTGGCTGTGGCTGGGAGCGACATATGAAGGTCTCTGTGCTGCTTCGGTCTTGGTTCTTTATCCTAATATGTGTCGAAGTCTTCCATTGCAAAGAAATTCTTCCTTACAAGAAGGAAGTCCAAGTAAGCAAAGGTATGGATAATTTCTGATCAAAGAATTATATAATACAAAATATAAAATGATCTTTTTTTATCTTTTTAAATTTTTAAATCATTATATATGTAATTAAAACATTAAAACCTCTATGCTTTTATTAGAAGATCTGGTTTAATATCAAAATTAATGAATCAATCATTTATCATTTTATAGACGAGGATCACAAGCTCTTACAGTTTTGCCAGCTCCACCTAGTATAGACATGGTAAAGGCCAGCATGCCACATATTTTACTACCTGAGGAAATATCTAAGAAATATCGTGAAGCTATAGTACATTATAGTAAATACCAATACGCAGGTATAATTGAAACTGAAGCTAGTTTCAAAGCTACAAGAATCTCAATAGAACAGAATTGCACCTTACAAGCTGCATCATATTTAAATAATGTTATATTGATTAATTTGCCTCTCAGCGAGCAAGAAAAAGTATGTAATATTAAGATAATGCAGGAAATTTCAATATATAAAATTTATTAAGGTGCTATATAGATCAATATTTCAGATTGATCGATTTACTACATTATCAAATCTATATACGAGCTTCGGTTTTGATAGAAAAGCGTCATTCTGTTTACGATTGGCCGCCACTCGTCATGTATCCCAAAATAATCCTAATCCGGACTGGCAACAATGTTATAATTTGATGTTGCAAGCTACATCTGGATTTAAATTATCTTTAGATCCTGTTGATGTGCCATCAGGTAATGATTTAATATAAATTTGCAGCTGCAATGATTTAATATAAATTTCATATAATTTTATATTTTATATTTTCCTGTTATTTATTATATTTTTAAAAATAAATATATAATAAATGTGTGTTAAATTTTTTTCCAAATGTTAATGAAATACTTTATAATATTTTTATTTTTTGTTTTGATTGTTTTGTGATATTTAAAATCATATTGTTTTCTTATAGATGGACAAAGAGGATGGCCAGCCATACAGATCCAAATAATAAATGAACTTGTTGCTGCTGCAAATCGAATGGGTAATCCAGCACTTGCTACAAGGCATTTAACATTTTTGCTCCAGACAATGTACAATCATTTAACGCTTACCGAACGGAAAGATATTGCACTACAGTTACAAAATGTATCTCAACAGTGCGAGGGTGCACCAGTCCCCCTAGTATGTTAAAAAAAAATTATAATGTATGAATAATTATATGTCTCATATACATAAAATAATGTCTTTTATGACAGGTTTTAGATTCTGGTACCGTCATACCACCGGCTAATTTATTAAATATACCAAAAACAAAATTGTTTACTCTGAAAAACATGCAGCCACATTTACAGCCTCAAAAAATAGAAAGAGTAAAAGAAGATCATGGTCCATTTTTATTTACGCCAATTAACTTCGGATCATTAGAGCGCAAGAATACTTTAAAAAGTAAAGTTGGTACGTATATATACCTAAACGTTGATTATTACTATCAATAGTTTAATATCTCTAAGAATAAATTTTTTGTTATAATAGATTATTTGTGGGTGGAAGGAGATATCTGTGAAGTGTTAATGCAGCTCATAAATCCTTTACCATTTGAATTACACGTATCTAACATGAGACTTTTGACAAATGGCATAGTATTTGAATCGATACCAGAGAGTATTAATCTCCCTGCTGAGTCTGGTCCGATTGCGGTTACGTTAGCAGGCAGACCCAAGGAAGTTGGAGATTTAGAAATACTCGGATTTAGCACTCATACATTAGGAGTTAAATCTAACTGTAGATTGAGATACATGGAGGGTATGTTACATCCTCAATATACTGTCGAAGTTATTCCAGCCTTACCAAGAATCGATGTCGCGACTAGTTTGCCTCAAACTGCCAGTTTCAGTTCCGGTGATAATATAGTTACTAGCGCGAGTATATCACTCTATGGCGGTGAGAGGTTTGTGTGTCTACTATAAGCATTATATACAATTTTTTTATCAATATATAATTTTTATGCAAAATGATTTCGCTTACATTTACAGCGCTGAATGTACCGTGACAATAACGAATGCTGGACAAGTTCCTATTGAAATGATTGAGTTATCAGTACAGTCTGCTTTGGATGCTCTAACTGAAAGTAAAATTTTTAAATGGAGTGATGAAAATCTGATGACACAATTGCCTTTACAACCTGGCAGCAGTGCAAGTCTTACCTTATATCTATA
>NW_017259583.1:1236836-1242746 GCF_001594045.1 Atta colombica | reverse complement strand
TTATATATATATATATTGTATAGTAACATAATTTTTTAAATTTAGTCTCTTCTTTTTTTCTCAAAAATCTTTTTTCAGATGTTACTAGCAGTACCTGCCTTAGTCAACCAAGTAGTCTAATGTCACATTCAGGCCACAGTTCTTTACCATCTAGGCTTAGTTCTCCGTCTCATCATACGAAAAGACAATCCGAGCTGACTTCTTCTTTTAGATCAGGAATAAGTTCACATTCCGGTCATTCTTCCTTAGCAAGCACGCGATTGTCGAAACTTGCAATACCTTTACATACATCTAACATTATTGAAGGTCAATTAAAAATTAAATACTCAGGAGATGCAGGTTTGATAAATGGTTATTGTAGAGTTTCATCCGTTTTTATAACCATTGAGATGCTACCTAGTGTACAGATTACTAACTGGGATGTATTGCCGGCCGAAACGTAAGTTGCAAAAAAAACGCAGTTTCATAAAATAATTTATTTCTGTAATTTATATTTTATATATCTAATATATATTTTGTCTATAAATATTTTCTCTCTGATAATTTTTAGACCAGTGCAATTTTATCTTGTATTGGACGTGTCAAATATGACGAATCATGAAATGGAATTACACTATACGCAAAATAAATGTATATATATGGAAGGTAAAGAACCATGCAGAATTCCTGTTCCAGTTGACCGATGTCCACTTAATAAATTATCTATGGTAATAACGGAAATATCGCCTATTTAAAGATATATTGAAATGTAATGTAAGACATACTATTTTATTATTTTGCGCTTATTTATTATTTAGTTAAATGGTGCTGGTGATACAAGTGAACTCCAAAAAATATGTGCCGAACATATAGCTTCATTGGTTGATCTGCGCTGGCAATTATTAGGTACTGAATCGACAGGAAAAGCAACTCTCTCTGGTATTACTCTAACTCAAGATATGTTGGATTTAGTGAGAATGAGTCCTCTACAATGGGGTGCGTAAATACTATTTACTATAAGTATGTGTATAATAGAGTATGTGTACTTAAAATTACTAACATTTTCCAGAAATAACTATCAATGATATTATTGTAAAAGCACAAGAAGAACTGTCATGTGCTTTGGGTGAATGCATCAGCGTTGGTGTGGGAGTGTGCAATGCTCTGGAACATCCTCTGAGTGATCTTACATTGTCCATTAATTTTTATCAGGACCATCATAATGGCGTTAACAATTATCAATTAGAAACAAGGTTGTCCATAGCTGGAGCAAATAAAGTCATGCTGCCTACTGTAAGTCACACTTTTTTCATAAATGCAATGTATAGTTGTATACAAATGTCTTATATTCCCTATTTTATTATGAATAAATAATAGTTACAGGAATACGGCAGAGCCTATCATGAATGTCGTGTAGTATTTTTCACTTCTGGTCAGTACAAAATAGATATTCAATGTAGTAGTAAAGAATCCGCTCCAAACTCTCCAATACTTTATTCGGAGCTTATAAATGCAGGACATACATGGCGTTATATACCGCCTATTGAAATAACTGTCGACGATTATTAACTGATATAAATGTAAATCACTGTCATCAGTAAATTGTAATATTTGTAAAAAAAACTATATTAATTATATATGTAAAAATAAAGAAGATATTTACTTTAATGAAATTAATAATTGTTATATAATTCTTATTGCATGTGTTAATATAAATTGTTTACTTCTAACAATTTATATATGTATAGACTATAAAAAAATATAAATATTATCTTTTACTTCTTTCCAACTTTATTTTTTTACCCAGAGGAATCATTTCCATCTCTTGTAAATTCCTCCTGAACTTTTTATAAAATTCTAGTACAGCTGTATTAGCCCATACCTGTTGGCTATTAAAATCTAAGACACGTAAACTTTGTAAGCTCTGAGCTCTTGAAAGTGCTACATAAGATTGACCAGCATCAAATACTCTCGACAAGCACATTTCCACACAATCTAAAGTTAAACCTTGACTTTTGTGAATTGAAAAAGCCCATGCTAACTTTAAAGGAATCTGTTTTCGATGTATAACAGCACCAGAATTAGTTTTGATAGTCCATTTTTCCATCTTTACTTCATAATGTGTTCCTGATCGCAACTTAATTATCGGTATATCATTTTTAAAATCAATAATGACACCTCGAGCACCATTTACTAATCCACTATTAACATTTATATTTTTCATTAGCATAACTTGAGCGCCAACTTTCAGTATTAATTTGCTAGGTATAGGCAGCTGCTGATCTAACATAGATGTCGCAGAACTATCAGAATCTAATGCTGTATATACTTTACTCTCACCTTTAAGTTCATTCAACTGAAATTCATTGATCTCATCAGCTTCTTTTACATGAGAACATAATCTAGTTGCCAATATGCCATTACTTTCAATTTTTTGTTTTGCAGTTTCCTTTAAAATATCAACAATATCATCCGTAATTCTACCTATTCTAATGCTATTTAATATTTTTACGAATGCATCGTCCTTTTGTCGATGGACAATTCGCAATTCAAAATTTAAATGAACACACTTTTGCCAGGCCTCGCTTTGAAAGCAAAATTTTGCTTTGTCATTAGTTTTAGAAACAGGAGGTAATTGAAAGAAATCGCCACACAAGATTAATTGTATTCCTCCGAAAGGTCTTTCTGTCCTACGCATGTGTCTTGCTACTTCTTCAATCTTGTCAAAAAAATCACCATCTACCATAGAAATTTCGTCTATCACTAAATGCTTTGTTTTCCTCCAAGTTGAAGCTGAAGCTGGACGAGAGGCCAACTGAATGCATCTTTCCTTAGTGCCAGTACCCATACCAATGCCAGCAAACTTATGCAATGTAATTCCACCTATGTGACAGGCTGCTACTCCAGTGCTTGCTGTAGCCATTGTTACATCTGGAGGAAGGGCTGAGATTATTTTCTTTAATAAAAATGACTTTCCAGTGCCTGCGCTACCAGTGAAAAACACATTCTTTCCATTAAGCACTGCATTTAGGACTTGAGCCTGTTCCTCTGTCAGTTCTCCTGTAGTAGGATTCTCATACAGCTTTTTTGCTGCGGATACTTTAGGATTATCATCGCTGAAATGTTTTCGCTTCCTGATTACGCTCGGCGATGGAGTAGTGACTGTTGTACGTGATACAACCATAGCTTTTTCCTTGGCTCTGTTGACCTCTGCATTAGTAGACGGACTAATATCCTTAGCACCATCTGATTGTACATTTGCAAAGAGCTTCTCCCGTAAGGGACCTTTCATAGTCTTTATTTCTTGGTCTGTCAGCTTGATAAATATAGTCTTTAAAAAATTAATCAGCTGAGAAGAAGGTGCATTTGACAGAAACAATGTACAGTTCTGTTCCTTGAACTTGATAGAAGCCTTTCCCTCGGTCATGAATTTATTAAATACCGATATACCTTTCAGAGGTAGCTTCGTGAGCACATTCGCTTTCTCGGCGCGTATCTCTATGAGCATCTCGCGCTGACGATCTCGAATTAGACGTAGCGACGCCGTTCTGTGAGTCATTTTTCTCAGAATAACTCCTTGCGCGTTCAACCATTCCAGGATAATGGTGCAAGTTAATGAACAATTATCGAAATCCATAAGTCCTTATAAGTACCTATAGTCCTAGTAAAGCATAGTTGGCTTGATAAAAATGTAACAATTTTAATGATAGATACAATATTTTGTAGAAATTTATGTCACCTTCGTTCACGACATCAATTCGAGCAAGCAGCGTTAAACTATGTGAAATGACGAACGGCGAATGATAATAAACTAGAAAGCGCGCGTAACATGCTTCAGGATACATAACTTTGAAATTATAGGGACCTAGTAGATATTTTCTTTCTAGATGTAACCAGAGAGAAACTCTTTCTTGGACTGAGTTTAGATTCTCGTCTAGAGGTTGATTATGTATCTCGAAATGAAGTGAAAATTATAAAAGTGAGCAAATTCACTAGAATATTCATAATTCAATTGGTCAACTAGTGAATTTGCTTACTTTTTTCATCTCATTTTAAGGGCGGGGGGAGAGGAATCGATTCTGTATCTTGAAATGAAGTGAAAATTATAAGTGAACGAATTTACTAGAATACTGATTATTTCATTGGTCAACACCTAGTAAATTTACTCACTTTTGTAATTTTTATCTCGTTTCAAGGGGGTCGATTGTGGATTTTAAAAGGAAATGAAAATTACAAAAGTGAGCAAAGATTACTAGAAATTGACCAATTAAATTATGAATACTCTAGTGAATTTACTTACTTTTGTAATTTTTATCTCATTTGAAGATACACAATTGATCTCAAGATACAGAATTGATCCCAAGATGAAAATTACTAACAGCACAAAATCGATTCTAACTCGATTCTGAGTTGACTTTAGTTTCTAGATGTCTGAAAAATAAACGTCCGTAAGTCGACTTTAGATGACTTGGAGACGTCTCTAAGTCATACAATGTTTCACTTTAAAGATGATTTTAAGTTAACTATTCTAGGCTGTTCGATTCATGCCTACACGCTCATGAATAGCATTCATCCTTGTTTAACTATAGTTAAACAACAAGGACGAAATGATTCCACATTTAAGCGTGAGCGTAATCGCACTAGACCTAAAATCGAAGGAAAGAAGTCTGTACAAAAAATCGATTTACAATCGATTCTGAAGATTTAAACACAATAGGTATAAGCAAGAAGAAGCACAAGAAACAGAGAATAACGAGCTGTTCAATCAGAGTTCTGGGATATAATATCGAACATATCAGAACTCTGACAGCTTGTTGTCCCTTGCTTGTGCTTATTGTCTATTAAGCCTTAAAGGCCTAACTTAGGAAAGTCAACTTACAGTCGACATATCGATGTTTGTTAGGGATTGGTATGTATGTGTAGATGGATGAGTGTGATAAGGAAAGAAATTGTAAACCAAGTCCCCTTCTTAGCAAATTTGTAAGCTGAAGTAAATAAATTCTATAATTCTATTCTAATACTATAATATTTTGCTTTATTTATTTATTTATGCTCTTTATAACCTTTGTGCCGGACTTATTCTCTCTCGTTTTTGTTGCACTAGAGCAAATATGCGGCAGAAACGCGCAAATGTGTCCACCATTTTTAGGGGCCGATTGCCGGACTTTGTATTCTAGGGACTGTATTCTAACCTAATCGCTTTCCTATCTTGAACTCGCTCAGTGATAGGGCGATATTTTATTTGTGCGTTTTTGTCGCATGACAAATTTCAAGCTTGTTGATTGACTATAGGATAGAAAGATCCGAGAACTTTGCTGTTCTAGGGCCCTATTTTTGAAAAGTATCGCATACAAAAAATTAGAGAAATGCTATAGTATATGTAACGCATATTATAGTATATCCCTAGTTTTTCGTATGCGATACTTTTCAAAAATAGAACCTCAGGGACGCTATTCTAGGTTTGTTCGTGTCGCAAGCTCCAACATGCTCCTACTCACTCTATCAAGCGCGTTAGAATGAGTAAGAGCTATGATAGGAGCATATTACAACATGTTAGAGCATGCGACGCGACAAACCTTTCTGTAACTGTCTTTACACATCTACCAATTGTCGGTATCGTTGCGCAGATATTTTATATGGTGAAAAAGTAACGACAACTGTCGGTAGGCATGTAAAACAGTTACAAAATAGGGGTCTTCCGCACTTTTATTGATACATTTTTCAAATTTGTTGATTGGCTGTGGAATAGAGAAATCCGAGGACCTCTCTGTTCTATACACATTTGTCATTTGACAAAAACGCACAAATGAAATAGCATCCTTATGCCTGTTCTACAATACCAAGTATCAAGTATCAAGTAGTATCAGGTATCAAGTAGGGTATAAGCCATAAGAAATTAGCCAGTCACAGTTAAATGTGAAAAGAATAATT
>NW_017259583.1:1228321-1236736 GCF_001594045.1 Atta colombica | reverse complement strand
TATATATATATATTTCTCTCATTTAAGTTGTTTTTCTTTTAGAAGACACAGTTTTCACTGAGGATTTAATCTGGATCAGAATATAAAAACTAACCAACTACAGTTGAGCATCTCTCATTCGATTGTAACAGGGGAATACTCGACTGTAGTTGGTTCTTACATTCTGATCCGAATTAAACTCTTGGAACTCTAAAAACTAGGCCACAGTTGACACAAACATCATTCTATTTTTCTTGACATTCAATGAATAATAAAGATAGAACGACATTTATGTCGATTGTTTCCTGAAGAAAGGAAATAGCCTAGTAAGGATGTATTCCGATATACACAGTACTGAAAAATTGTGCTATTACCACGCAGCGCACTGCGACAGCGTCTAGTTCCCTCAATAACGTCATAAATGATAGTCATATTGCGATTTTCACCACTACTGCGATTTTCGAGGTGAGGTAGTTACAGTGCAATATGACTTAAAGAAACACAAATATTCGAAATATTCGAATATTCTAGGAAATAAAAAAATATATACATTATATTTAACTCCAGAAAAGCACATATATTCATTTTACTGAAAATGACTCTTAAATTCCATATCCGAATATTTACTGTGTGCATATAGGATGTGTTCCCATTTGCTGATTACAGTATCCAATAGCCGTCATGTTGTGTTACTGGGAGAAACGTTCTCTTTCTCTAAGTAAAAAGTTACAGTAAAAACATAACCTAAATTCGTACGCGCTTCGGAGAATTATTTTCTCGAGCATGTTATATATTTGTGAATTTTGCGAGAGATTTTAAGCAGAGAGGCTGTATTTTTTATTCGTTTTAGTTTTGTTATATTTTTTAATTAGTTGATGCTATTATTAATTGTTTTCATTGTTAGTGGCTGATTTCCTGTAAGTTGTAATTCCTAGAAGAGAAGTATACCAAACAGAATGGCAATGAATAATGACACATTGATTGCAATTGCTAACGATGTTTTATTTAAATTCGTCTGATAATAGTGATTCTGAAAGCGATATAGATGAATTGTTATTATTGAATATGAATCCAATAATTTGTGACAAAACGTTGCAACACAATATCTCTCAGCTTAATTGCAACATTCATAAATAAATAAACACGCCCCAGAAATCGGTTCTCCGAAGCGCGAATTTAGGTTATGTTTACTGTATTGGAAATCAGCAAATGAGAACATACTCATTTTTAACATGAGATCAAACTGTTTGAAATGGTAATCCCATAATTAATTCATCTTCTTCAGAAGAATTATTATGCTATTTTCGTTCAAAATTTATTGATTTACAATTTAATACATTTATTCATGTCTATTTACACTGCCAGTCTATTGTAAAGTCGTTCCGAAATACGACGTTACAGTAGTGCTGGCGTACCACAATAATTTTGGAATGGCTGCGGCAGTGTACTATTGTGACGTCATAGTTGCACTGCCAGTAAAAAGGAAACACAGCTTAAGGATCGGTTGTTCTACTTTTTGAAATTTTAAATTTTACCTTGGGTAAGTAGCAAGATTACCCAATCACATACGCAGATTGCCAGATTTACCTTATAGGTAAAATTTACCAAACGGTGGAACAACTGGGCCTAAAACACTTTTAGGACATTTTTAAGCAACGCGATAGATCTATTGTTATTTTTTATGCCATTTTTACGATAAATACGTTTTACATACACACACGCACACACACACACACCCCACACACACACACATCCCACACACACACACACACACCACGCACACACACACGCCACACACCACGCACACACACACACACACGTCACACACACTTATTTATATATAGTTTTCAACTTTGCATCCATTTGATGTAGAATAATTAATAATAAAAATCTTACAGAAGTATAGTTCGTGGAGTTGCAATTAATATATAAAAACATAATGAGGTCGGAAATGACAAAAAAATCAACCAATATTCGACATCGATCATCCATCGGTATCGAATCTATTTCTGCATCCAGAATGTTATCAGATATATGTCTTAGCTTGCTGACGAAACACCTGGAAGAGCGTGAAATCGATTAGTTAAAAATCGCACTCTAATTGCTTTGGAGTATTCATTGACCAGTATCTTGACTAAAACATTTGGAGTAAGCAAACTGTTATTAACAGTTATTCAAAGTTAACTAGAATTAAATATTAGTTAATCAACAAGTTTTTTGACATCATGGTCCTGATGCCAAAAGAGTCTGCGAAGCTAGTCGCCGGCTTGGCGAAGGATGTATTCATCGAGCAAGCAGGTGTAAAAAAATTGGCATTGGCGATCCTTGATGGTTTAAAGACGGGTAAGATCCGCAAGGGCAATTTCTCGCAAATCAGATTTCATCCTAAGCCCGACGATTCCAGGGCAGCGGACTGGATATTCGTGCTGGACACGTTGAACTTCTCATTTTGGACTGAGACGGGTACGAAAAAGTGGAATGTCAATGGAGAGACCGGCTACTTTGCGTTCTGTGCCGCTGTCAGCCGAGCCATTGATGAAGGGAAATCTATGTGGGATCCCAAGTATTATTCGCAGATAACGCAACAAGATGCAGACATCATTTTTCGAGGTGACAACGAAGTCAAAATTCCACTTATACACGATAGAATTAAGGGTCTGCATGAGGCTGGAAAGATTCTGTTGGACAAGTATAAAGGCACGTTTGTGGAATGTATCAAGTCGTGTAAAGGCTCCGCGGAAAAGCTGCTCCAACTTATTGTTAAGGAATTTGAGTCATACCGAGATGAGGCTTATTACGAAGGGCATAGGATCAGCATTTACAAGAGGGCTCAGATATTGATCGGTGACATCTGGGCCTGCTTTGAGGGACGCGGACTTGGCGAATTCCATGATATCGACAGCATCGCAATGTTCGCCGATTACCGTATTCCTCAAGTGCTTGTACATTATGGCACTATGCGCTACAGTGATTCGCTCATGAGCAAATTGAAATCCGATGAACAGTTGAAACAGAACAGCAGAGAGGAGATTGAGATACGTGCCTGCTCAATCGAGGCGGTCGAGCAGGTGCGCAACGAGGTGCGAAGATTGATCGCTACTGAGTCGAAATTGAACCTGAATCCGTCAACGGATGTCAACGCGATCATGATCGATCATTACCTGTGGGACTATCGGCGAGAGTATGCGCAAGAATTGGAGCACATACCATTCCACAAAACAAGAACCATTTACTATTAGTTACTAGAGGATTGCGCAAGATGCAAAAACATTGCCTAAATGAAAAAATTAGGAAGTTCCATATATCAAATTCCAAAGAAAATCTAATTACATCTGTTCCTTCAATATTCAGCTATATTTTATTATATTTTGTATTGTATTACGTATAAAATAAAATACGAGAGAAAATGGAATAAAGTTTATTACATGTTTCAGGATAAGTTCTTTCAACATTATATACAAAAACTAATTAGATAATTATTGATAAAATATTAAAATATCACATATTGCGATGTGATGTTATATAAGAAAGATAAGAATATAAGACAATTTACTATGTGACAATAATATGTTTAATAAAGATATTTATATAAATTATATTTTTCAAATATTGTTACAAGATAAATAAGTTATTTAATTACCAAACAAGTAAACTGTTTTATTAAACTGTTTTCTGTTTTTTTTTTGTTATAACAGGAATAAAAATTATTAAATTGCAAAGTATATATACTGTAATCTTACTTTATCATAATTTTATTATGGAAGTATTAGGACTTAGCAGAAAAATACATTGTTCATGTCTACAGTTTCTTATATTATTTGTATAATTGTTATTTTTGAAAAATCAATTTTTTGAAATGATTAATACAGTTTAATTGCATACATTGAGAAATAAAGATAATAAAAATCTATATGTACATTTTAACATGACCAAATGGATTGTATCTCTTACATTTGTATGATATTACAGATACAAAAACAAAAAAATATAGAAATTTACATTTCTATTATCTAGATATAAGAATTGATGGAATGAGATTATATAGATTATATAAAAAAATACTAATTAAAAATGATTTAATTCGCAATATGCATCATATAGATCAGAAATTTCTTTCAAATATTAGCAATCATTTCGTACATGTATATGGCTATTTATTAAGTTTATAATAGATTTCATTAAATTAAACAGAATTTCAGTTTTGTTCTTCTAATTCTAGTTTCACATGTAGATGAAATTAAACCTGAAATACAAAAATAGATACAATTTTGTAATACGTTGCGTCTACATCATCAAAATGTGTCACGCAAAAAGTAGATTTTTTTAAACACATACCTGCACAGAGATTGTGGTAGAGATGAAATTATAGGGCCATAGCCTTGTGAATTATCGTATAATTCAAATAAAGGTGCAGCGACTAACTTATAATTTTTCGGTACAGCAAAGAGAGCTAAATATAAAAATAACAAGAGAGTAAATATATTTATGAGATTGAATACATGTCAAACTTTCGATTTGTCGTTATACCTTTCTCTTGCAACTGTACGAGAAATAGTCTCTTGTGTTCTTTCGGTTTTGTAATGTGTGGCGGCACGTATGGATATTGAGGTGGTTCAAAGTTCGGACGCCACCAGTTTCCAATTGTATCTTCTATAACCCATTCTTGCTTCACTCCGTCCTGCCGTCCAAAGGTCTAGAAAGCGATTCCATTTGCTGTTTAATATTATACTATATTGAGTCTCAAATAAACTATGATGAGAATAAAATACATTCTTCTCTTTTGTCAGTCTACTAAGAACATGGTTGCACAATATTTATTATATTTTGAGACATTTGCGGCGATCACCTAATAGCATCAATTCTAACAATATTCAGGTTTATCGACGATTGACATGTAGCTATAAGTCTCTTTAGAATAAAAAAAAAACTGATATAGATATTCAAGAACACATGTACAATTTCTTTCACCTATAATATCAATGTAGTGTTCATATGAATATCTAATTAAGTAAAATCGTTATATAAGCTAATAGTTTTAGTAAAGAATATAACAGAGATCATATAAATCTCAAGTTTATTAATTGTCTTGTGATCTGACAATTGCGAATGAATTCGTAGGCCTACTATTATGCCGATCAGATAATTTTCTCTTACAATAAAATTCTAAACTCTATTCGGTATATAATCGGTTTTCTGAGCTTAAATTTAAAAAATTCGCGATATTTATATACATTCTTCTTGTCACTATTTTACATTCTTGCATTTTATCTTGTCTCTTCTGTATTTCTCTCTGTGCTAACATATATACTATCGAAATAAGAACAATGTTCTTAGCCAACCAGATACAATAACGTGCGATATCTTTCAACATCGAAGTGTCCGGGCATGCAGCACGCCAAAAGTACAAAATATTATAAGAATAAAAGAACAAGCCCCTATGTGGAGCTACAGGCCCGGTTACATGAGTTCTACAAACGTTTGCAGGGTTTATACAATAATCATGATGTTTATAGAGACAATGTTACAATCTAACGATATAAAAGTGCCACTCCTAGCCAGCCTGTAAGGCAGCGTAAGGCGTCGTGTTAACTGTTACCTCTGTAAGGAGCCGTTTTAGGCCCTCTACCTCATCTTCTCCTGTATTGAGTTCTCCGCCAGGTCTGGAATAATGGAAAAAGAAAGGAAATGTACAAAATTCAGTTATTAAAATGAATAATTTTTTTAAATACGTAATTTATAAATTCTCGAAACTTACAATTTGAAGAATGTTGTGCCAAGTTGCAGAAGAAGAACGTGTGGAAGTCCATGCTCATGTACCAATAAGACACCTTCTACGCTTCTCCGCATGCCGATCTTGTCGAATTCATCTCTCATGCGCTGAAACCTTGCTGGTACTGATGGATCTTTCTCGAAGAGTGGCTCTTTTGTTCCAAATGTATAGTTTGTCAAAGGATATCTATGATAAATGAGTTGTATTCTTTTGTTAGGCTCCTGTATATGTTTAACTAATCCATCAGTAATTAAATCCAGTTTCTTCAAATACAGCTTGATGCGATATTACAATATTTAATTACAGAAACTACATAAATATGCACAGTGTAACAATTTAAATTTTCTCGCTATTTTCATATTTCAATATTAGCAGTATTTGTTTTTTTTTTTAATTTAAGCAATAATATATGTATAAATAGAATGGTCCTTATTTTTCGATTTTTCGAATTTTTTTCTACCTCATTCCTTAGAATAATTCTACAATCTACAAAAAAATAATTTCCATAAAATTTTAGCTTGGTCGGATATTAGCAATCTATGCCTCCGGCTCGCTAACATTTGAGTTTTGTCATACTATGTTACCAACATTGATTTTTATAGCATATTTTTCACAAAATCGGCCTATAGAGCTTTTCTTTTTTTTTAATATATCAAATCGCATATATTAAAAAAAATCTTGCTTTTCTACATCATTTAAGACTCCATGTGTTCCATTTAGAGCTGATGAACTTTAATTAACAATTAATCGTTAAGCGAAATGACAAATGCGATTGGTCAATTTTAATGGATTAATCATTAATTAAAGTTAATTGAAGTTGGTCGAAATGACCCTTAAATAATTGGGTTAATGTCTGAAAAATGAGAAAAGGAGTTATTGCATTGTTTGCTTATTTAAGTTAGAAAAAATTGATTCATGAGCTAAAAAAGTGTTGGTAGTATATTTGAGGGCGAAATTAGTTTAAAATATGATAAATTTCATATTTTTATTAATAAAGCAATTTTTTTATATTTTATATTATATAATAATTAATAATTATATTATAATCGTAGTTATTAGTCATTGGCCACCTTGAATAATTTCAAGCTAAAAAAAATCTGTGAAACTTTAGTTCAATTCAATAAAAGAAAATCGTGTTCGTAGTTGTTTTGAATTTTATAAATTGTTAAAAATCACTCATTAAGAAATCCATTACACTCTTGTCATTATTTCATACGTTTCTTTTTTAACAAGGTAAGATTCTCTCTTAGATCTATGTTCAGATCTTCACTCAAGATATACCTTTCAGATATTATTAAATTTTGTTAAACAGTGAATAAGGATAAAATGATACCTAGCATTGACATAAGAATCTAAACACAGCCTTCGGAAAGGATTTCACACGTTTTTTAGTTAATAAGGTAAGATTCCTCTAGGAGGGAATCCCCTGGAAGAGGATCTTACATTGAATAAAAAACTTGTGGAATTCCTTTCGAGGATCATGTTCAGATTTCCAAGTGTCATTCAGTACTCTATAATTCTTAACAACAGTGTTGGTATCGTTATACTGTCATAGATATTAATATAAATCTATGAGAATAATAAATAAAATATAGTAAAAAGTTGTGTAGCGACAATATGTCGATATCGAACTGTCGTTAGAAGTTACAGAATCGGTAGATGTTATTTTATTCTTGTTGTTCACTGAATGTTAAACACATAAAATGATATTTGGGAGGCACTTAAATGGAAATCTGAACATAATCCTAGGAAAGGTTCATATACATGATTGAATTGAACTAAAGTTTCACAGATTTTTTTTTTAGTAACTTGGAATTATTCAAGATAGTACCAATGACTAATAATTACGATTATTAATTATTATGTAATATAAAATGTAAAAAATCGCTTTATTAATAAAAATATGGAATTCATCATGTTTTAAACTAATTTTGCCCTCAAACATATTATCAACGCTTTTTTAGCCCACGGGTAAACTTTTTTTGATTTAAATAAGCAAAAAATGTAAATATTTTTTTCATTTTTCAGACATTAACAATTCACCTAATTTTTTAAATAAGATATAGTTGAGATCTCAAACGATGTAGAAAAGTAAGACACACACGCGCGCAAGCACGCACGTATTATAAAAGATATATACAGGATGTCCCGTAAGTTTTTGACAACCGCTTTTGTGTAAATAGAGCGCACTAAACTGAGTCGAAGAGTCTTCTACCATTTCGCAATTTTCGCGATGATTAATGAGATATTAATTACTAAAAGTTATTAAATATTGGTTTTTAATCATTTTTTTACTCAAATACTATCAATTTTACAGAAAACTGCAAGAAACAAAAAATCATTTATTTTTTTCTCAGAAATTTTTTCAGAATTTTTTATTAACTTTCAGTACTACATTTTCTTATTTTTATCAACATGAGAAAATACGGTATTAAAAAATTCTGAAAAAACTTCTCAGAACTTTATGAGAAGAAAATAAACAATTTTTGTCTCTCACTGTTTTTTTTTGTAAAGTTGATAGTATTTGAATAAAAAATTATTAAAAAATATTTAGCGACTTTTAGTAATTAATATTTCGTTAACTATTGCGAAAATTGCAAAATGGTAGAAAACTTTTCGATTCAGTTTAGTTCACACAAAAGTGTTCGGCAAAAACTTATGGGACA
>NW_017259583.1:1220676-1228221 GCF_001594045.1 Atta colombica | reverse complement strand
ACGGAATTCAAACGTTTAATGAACCGGAACACATCCGATTGACCTGATATAAAATTTTACAGAAATTATATTTTTTTATTAATATATTTTTAATTTTTTTTTTGTGGATTGAAACCATTCTAGAGGATGAACGGAAAGAATTTGAAAATCGAAAAATAAGGATCACCCTTATAGATAGATATATTTAAATTATAAAGAATTGTTTTATTATCAAAGAGCCTTTATTATTATTAAATATCTTTGTTAATGAGAATACATTGCATCAGGTACATAAAATTTTGTAATAAAAGAGATTAATCTTTTCATTTAGAATAGAACAAAATTTCCAATCAGTATATTATTTTTTTTACACGTTTGTTTTCTGAATTTGCAAAACTTATGCAGTTTAAGTATAATTATAAAAATAGAACCAAATACTGATAATGCAATGTAATATACATATAATATTACATTCCATATATAATGATAGTTTATTTGTCACAAAAATATCGCTTTATATTCAGTTTTTACATACGCATGTATAAAATATTAATATTTCAACACATCGATAATTAAAGCTCTTCTACATTCACATTGAACACCTGTGTGTTATAATCAAATTAAATATAAATAACAAGCAAACATAATTTTGTTATTTGTGACATTACAATTGTATTTGCACAAATAAGTATTTTACTAAGTACTCGATAAATAATACGAATATTTCATTATAATCTTCGAATTCTATTATTATTTGCCATGCTTATAATATATTACATATATTGTGTTTTTATAAAATTATTTAAATATGTCTCTTTAAATAAATTTTTCATCTCAATAAATATTACTTGATATATCAATTACACAACATAATCATATTGTAATAATAAGTAAAGTTTGTTCAAAGAAGATAATATTGAGAACTTTCAATAATACAATAAAAAAAGATAAGTTATAAATATTTGATAAATACATGCAAAAGTCTGCATGATGTCGAAATATACATTGGTATATAAATATACTCTGTAACATTTTGACTTATAACACAAAATGCTGCAAATATAACGTTAGAGATGCACATATATAATAAGAAGCACAAATAGTCATCTATATGATCTAACGTTACATAGATCTTGTGTACAATTGCGTTTGTTTTAAGAAGATTTATATTGCCTTCTTATAACAAATTAGTCAGAATAATCGCAATATTTGTTTAGGTACTATCTTAAAATGTAATATAACGAGGTGTGTGTGTATATATATATATATATATATAATTGTGAACTACTTCGTACAATGCAGTACATATGTATACATATAATACATATAGATATAGCATATCTTACATAAAATGGAAGAGTGAAATCATGAATAAAACATATACAGGGCTTCCCTGGCGATCATACAAACTTAGAAAATAATACAGCCTTGTCAGAATCGTTCGAATCTGCGGAGTGTGAAATCTTAAGATACAAATTGCACTTTAACAATTAAAACGAAAAGAAAAGGGACACAACGGGTTGCCTCTTTACACACAAGAATCAATAACCGATTCCTTGCATTACGAATGCAAAGAATAACTGAAAGTAATTAGACTTAGTTTATGATATCATAAAAAGGAAACAATGCTCAACGCTGCGCGCAAAATTGAATGACGGCAAAATCTCGCGTAATAGTTCGTATGCGACGCTATATCATCTGGATTGGAGAATCTTAAGCAAATAGTACAGTCATAAGTTGTACAATCTGTCGTGTACAAGTCACAGTAGCTTTCCACTGTAAACAAGGCATAACGCTTAGTATGTGAAAAATGAATACAAGTTGCTTAAAATTCCAGAATTTCAAAAGGATAAACGGCCGATCATTCATCGCGACAGGAGAGAAAGAGATAGTTCCTTTCTTTTATTTTTTTTCTCTTTTAGGAAGTCATATTGTTAGCGCGTCTGCCGAGATCGGTTGTGGTTGTAGTCGGTTCTACAGAAGAGAGGCGGTCAAAACACAATTAATTCTAAATAGATCTCGCGCGTCACATCGCGCCACTTACAAATTAACGGTCCTGTTGATGGTAACCGACTGATTCTGCACCACCTTCCCTTCGAACGAACTGTTGCTCGCTCGACGTGGCCAGCCGCTGCCTTTTACTTGGCTCGTCGCCATCGCCATTTTCAATCCTTTAAATGGAAGCCTCCTGTTTTTTAGTAATTCGTAGCTATAAACTGTTCTAATTCTAAACTGAACGATCTTACTGATCGTAAGAATCAGGCAATACCGCAATGCAATGGAATATGAAGTAATGGAGTATGGATGGACGCCGATAGCCGATTCGCGCGACCACCATAGACATAATATCTCTAGACTGCGCATTCGAGGAATGGGGATAGTCCTCATTTAAACCTATTCTGCAATAGTTGTAAGTGGTTATAATTGTAAGAATTGATCAATTACAATCAAATATTCTCCTCACATTTGACTTGATTAGTCAATTTAACTATACTTGCGATTATTGTAGAATAGACTTTAGGGAGCGTTTATGTTAACCGTATACTGTATGCCGTAATCTGTGACTGAATTGACTAATCACAGTTAAGTAGTTTGACCACGGAGCAGGGCCAAGGGACTCCATACAATAAAAGGAAACAGAGAATAGAGAATAAGAATTTCAACCTATTAGAAATGCATTGTGGAATACATAGTTTCTGATAAGAAGGAGATCAAACTCAAGCAGCTGGTCACGAAAAAAATGGATTTGAAACATGGTATAGGAAAACCCATGAAAAATTCCGTGATATGAAATATGATTGTTAAGCTCCGCCCCAAATAATAAAAAGCGGCAAATTTAAATGCGAAAGTTGACCATTACTGACGTTCTTCTTCTTCTTCTATCTTCTCTTTATTTGGTTTTCCGACTCAGGTAGTACAAAGTCACAGTACCTTGCAAATTAATGATTTTAAAATCGTTTGAAGTCTCTTCGAGGAACAGAGACTTTTACTGACCGTTGCACATCGTAAACGTGCATATATTATAATCAAAGCTCCTCACTTCCACAGAAAATTACTGTCCGGAGCGGAGTCTAATCTTCCAACTTTGCGACATGTCTGAAGTTGACTACTGGCAGTCCATGTGTTTATAGTAAGTCAAAGGTCAAGTATTTCCCTCTCATTCGACTGTAGAAAGGGAAGATGATTGATTAATTAGCGATTTGCTAATTAACTTCTATTGTAGATCCCGTATTACGGCCAATATAAACGCTCTTTTAGGGTAAAATCACATGCTGCGGAATAGAGAATGCGTCATTGGTCTAGTTTCCACTGAGGGTTTAATCCAGATCAGAATGTAAGAACCAACCAACTACAGTCGAGCATTTCCTTGTCGATTGTAACAGAAGAATACTCGACTGTAGTTGATTAAAATCCTCAGGAAACTAGGCCATTGAATCAACCAATTAGCGCTATTCGGAATAAGGCTGGAGTCCCATGAGGTGTATTTATCGCGTATCGCATAATCGCGTAACCAATCAGAAGCGATTCGTTGTTGAGGTTTTGCATTTTACTGATTATTGATTGGTTACGCGGTAATGTGATACGCGTCAAATATACCTCATGGAACTCCAATCTAACGCAGAATAATGCTGATTGGTTGCTTCTATGACGCATTCTTTATTCTGCAATCGTTTTCCGCACCGTGTGATTTCATTTTAAGGATATGGTCCCATGGTGAGAATTGCAATATGGAATTGGTGGAATGCTCGTGATTGGTCGTGACTTCATTTCGCCGATTCCGCTGTTTTTTGTTGCGCAAATTTATTTCTTTTTGTAGATTCTGTCTGCTTGTGTGCGTGTGCATACACTGGGGTGCATCCAGTAATTATGTTTAAATAATTCTGAAGTGCTTTAAGTGTGCGCTAGCCTTAGGACCAGTTGTTCCACCTTTTGGTAAATTTTATCTGTGAGATAAATCTGGTAATCTGCGCATATGAGTGAGTAATCTTGCTACTTACCCAACAGGTAAAATTTATCAAAAGATGGAACAACTGGTCTTAAGGCGATTAGAAATTTCACATTTTCATAACATATCGCACGATCCCAAATATGGCGCTGACCAATTTCAAGGATGAATCGCTATTGTCTTATTATAGTTTTGATTCTAGTTTTGAGTCACTTTAAGATCACTCTATCAATGTACTTTTGAATTGGGTAAAAGTTGTTTCGCATGCGCACTGCAAAATCACATGCCTAAAATCGGTTCAAAAGCATTGATTTTAAAATGCAAGCTTCAGATTGACTGTCGCAATAAACTTCGATCAGCTTGCAACTAATATAGAATCGGCTTAATGGGACAAAGATTAAGGTTAAGTTCCACATTATTAAAAGATTCACTTGTTTTTGAAAAAAAAAAATAGAAAATTTAATGATTAATAATCTGATTTTGATGTTATGCGACTGGAAAATTTAATATCTACGGGAAGGCTTTTGTGATTGGTCAGCGCTAATTGTACATTCCGGAAATTCCACTCCATAGGACCGCACTCTTAGGATGCTATTATATAAAACGTGGAAACGCAGAAACGCGGAAGACAAAATTAACTAAACTTTATTAAATTTCCACGGTTCCACGCGTTTTGTTTCGCCTGTTTTGACCTAATATTACTAGAAATGTAGGCATTCGTGTCTACCATTTTTATTCCTTTTCCACTCCTTGTTCTGTCCCCAGAGAGATTTTACTTTAGATTTGTTCGCACGCTCCAACATGCTCCTCACGTTCCAATATGTTCGCGTCACCGAAATCAATATGATGATTAGATGTCGCGTCGCATTAGAGCATTCTTCATGGATCAATTAAGAGAATGCTATTTGCCTCACTTCAGGGCTATTGGGGCATAACAACGCATGCATAATAATTAAGAATAATTGAGTGTTAGATTACTGACAGATTTCCTAACTTGAATAGTTACTAAATTAATATTTTGGTCTATGGGCGATTTTTTTAGCAGTTCCCTTTTTTGTAAAAATGCATCAAAGCCTAATTTCATCAAAATTGGTGAGGAATAAGACTTCCTAAGTATTCATAGTACTTTATCTTCATAATACTTGTTTCATTTTTCTTATTTATTTAATTAAATAATTATCTGAATATTGTATTAATATTGTCGATATTTTTGTTATAATAGATAATCTGCAGCAAAAGAAACCAACGATAATTGGTCCTGCGATCAGGAAATTATAATGGCACATAAATAATAATGTTAAATATAATATTAATTACAATGTTAATATAAAAAATATCGACAAAGTAACGTTTCCTAATCCCGTTTATTAGTACTTACTCTCTATTTCATCGTCTCCCTCAACAAAATCACGGACAGCTACAATAGGTAAAAGATTTTCTGCTAATAAATTATTATTAATATGATTAATGATTTCAAAGCAAAAACCGGCATATTGTTAAATTTAGGTGAACTAAATATTTTACACCGATCTGTTTCAGAATGGATTGAGACGGATTGCACATGCTTGCACATAGGACGCTTGAGGCTTGTTCTAATCCATTCATGTCGCTTCTTTTTCTTCTTCTTATTCCCTTGTATGGATTTCCAACTCTATAATTGGGTCATAGTATCATGCGTAAAAAGGATTCAATGATCCAGCATAAGAATCTCCTCGGGGACAGAGAGACTCTGCTTAAAAATTATTATTCAGTGTAATGATTGCCAATATAAACCCAGAGTTCAGCTAAATAATGTTAAGTTAATCATGTTGATCCAGTAAACAGATTAATTTCCCTCTATTCCTTGCTTCCTCTCGATGCTGTTGATTAGGTAAGTGAATCTTTCCTCCTTCTTTCTTTCTCGTCTCTTCTGAATCATAACAACAAGTTTTGTCACCACTAACAGTAGTTTCAAAAAATGTCGCAAAAAATATCCTCCTTTGGATCCCCAACAATGTTCTAATACGTTATGCTCTGGCTTATTCGATTCCGTTTTGTTTAAACACAGCCACTGTAATGAAATTCCTAGAGATGTTCGCCCTTCAACGGCTGAAAACGGAATCCGTTCCTAAATCCATTCGTGTCGCTGAACGTTGGATCATCTGAATCTCACTGCTTCCACCGCCATCTTACCTGTGATCTAAGTGCTCTCTGGGTTAATTTGGATCACAAGTAAGATGGCGGTTGGAGCAGTTGTATTCATGTGCTCTAATGTTCAGTGACACGAACGGATTTAGGAACAAGTCATCTAATTTAATCCGTGACACCATTCGAACGGACATGTGCCTGTTTCGTTTTGGCTATTTTGTGTTACCTCAATTGTTTGAAAAGCGTTTTTATATAAAATAAATGCGTTTTTAATAAATATAAAAATTATAAATTAAAATGTCAAGGCTTTTTTAAAAAACGAGCAAATGTAGTTAACTAATAAGATTCGTCTTTTATTACATTCGTATAACACTATAAATTTCAACTTACAAAGTATTCATCAGTGATAATAAAAAAAACGTATCCCATCAACGAATTAACATATGATACATAATAAAAATTATCGCTCTAATCTTATTTAGTTATTCCTGCGTTAAGATATTACGGATCGAAATAAGTATCAAGTCAGAAGTTTGAAAATCCATAATTGTAAAATTGTGTTAATTGGTTCTTCAAGAATCTGTTATCGAGAATCGATTGTTATCGAGAAAATTCGATTATTATCGAGAGCTCAATCAACAATTTCATATAAAACATCATTTCAAACGAGGATTTTTTTCAACTACTATATTCTGTATCCTACTATATTCTGTACAATTAAATGTCAATTTCTGATTAAAAAATTATTATATTTAATTCAATATTGATGAGAATTTATTTTTCACTTACGTTCACGATGCGACATCTAGTCGCCATATTGGCTCCGATGACGCGACGTGTTAGAGTGTGTTGAACATGTGGAGTGACGCGACAAACCTCTTGTAACACGGCCTTTAAAAATCTAACTTTACCGCACCCATAATTGTAGTGCAGTCATAAAGAACAGTGTCTTTTTGATCTGTCAAAAAAATTTCTTTATAATTTACGCTAGTGAGAAAACGCTATCACGGTTTTTTGAGACATAACATAATACACGTAACGATAAAAATTTTCCAATGAGGCAAGCGCTATTGCTTTTGTATATTTAGGAGAAAAAAAGGAGAAGTATATATATGGACTTCTCGGCACCGTATTTCCGTTATTTACTCTTCTAAAGTATATTGAAATCATGGAAACATGTCTGATCGATACCACAGAGGAGAATGGTGAGAAAATCCAAACCAATCTTCCAATCCAAATAGTAAGAGTTCCAGTGAAACATGCCAATCTAGGAATACGAAGTCATGCAATGTAAGTTTCTCATAAAAAAGAATTATGTCTATTTATATGAAATATTTATAATATATTTATGAAAATTTAATACTTCACAGGGACATGAGCACAATGGTAGAACTCACATCGTTTAGCACTCTAGGAAAGATACAGCCCTTCTTAGTGACTATCACAACTACTGCAGCTTTGTTAGTAGACTTACATTGTCACCTAACGGACAA
>NW_017259583.1:1200009-1220576 GCF_001594045.1 Atta colombica | reverse complement strand
ATATATATATATATACATACACATATAGTACTATATAGTAAGGACATAGGCTATTACTGATGGATGCTGATATATTTTAAATGCTTGTAATCGTTATTCTGTCTTTATTGTTCATTAGACATAAAATTAAGAATAGAAGTACTAAAAGCACTGAACGTGTTTAAATTGACCACAGTCATAGTATAACAGATTGATCATTTCATGTTTGTTTAATATTGGCAAACAAGAGGCTTGTTTTTCTTCAGATGAATTTTCTTGCATCGTTACATTTTTTTTCTGTTTATATTGAAGAGAAAAAAAAGATCAAATGTGCAAAAAGTTCAGCTAAATAAACTTAAAAATATAATAATTTGTTGTGTTACACTATGTCATTTTCTCTTACTGGAAAGCATTCATAATTATTTCATTACGTGTTATTGTTTTATTAAGAGATATGTCTTGTAGATCTTTCTATAACGTGCGCATTTCCATGTCGATACTCTGGTAAGGACAAGTCAGCTGCTGCAGCTGTGGAAGCTGAAATCGCAAGAGCCATGGAATGGAAACGTGTAACGTTGGTAGGCTGGTATCATTCTCATCCACGTTCTCATGCATCACCTTCTTTAAGAGATGTGGACTCTCAATTGGATTATCAGATTAAGATGAAGGGACCTAGCGATAATGGATATATACCATGTGTAGGATTGATATGCTGTAAGTATTTTAGATAATTTCTTTGTCATACAATAAAATCGCTGAATGATCATTTCATTCTATTTTGCAGCACCTTACAATATGGATGGTAATTGTTATGAATCAAATTTTAATGTCTTCTGGTCTCTACCGCCACCTGAAAACAGACCTCATGAATATCCTCGACCTATGCTTCTCAGTTATACATTATCGCAGGAGCACTTTCTCTCCCAGGATACATTGGAGGAAATTGTAAATATTTTGTAATAATTACTCATTTCCATGTTTTTCTCTCCTATGCATAAATTAAATTGAAAAAAATTCATTTAAAGATATAAATGTCAAAATTTGGAAATAAAATGATTAGATTCTATAAAAGATTGTCTTATGTATTGTATTATCATGTTTATCACTGATATTTATATTGTTTACTTTTGTAGAGAAGATGTATAGAATATTATAAGAGTGAAGGTGGCATTGACTTTACTGCCAATTTTAACGGTAATACGACATATCTCGAACGTTTAAGAGTGAGTATATGACAATGATAAATGCAAAGTCCTTATTAATCTATATATTAATCTATGTACTAATTTATGTTAATAGTGTTCCTTGGCATCAAAATTACCCGGTCGAAATAGGTCAAACAGCTCATATTGGGATGTAATCAGGGAGATGATATGTCCAGGCTCAGAAGATAGCAACACACCTGAGTTTCTAACCATGAAATTTCCTCTGGTATCTGCCTCAGAATCGTTGGGGCCTCCAGTTCCACCTGGCGTAGGACTTACAGCCAGTAACGCGGCTGTTTTCCTTGCGCCAGTCAACTTCAAACCTGATGGAGGTGCCATAATAACGCCTACTTCTAAGCCGTTTGTACTACAACCGTCAACCTCACGAGACAGCATCAAGAAGGACAATACTATATGCCCTAATGACGCTGCATCTATCACTCAGATAAAAGACGGAAATTCCATCGTGGGTTCCAAGCACATATCACCATCGGAGATAATACCAAGCTTCCAATCTGGCGAACTCACAGTGTCGGTGAAGAATGCGAAATGCGATTATGATTTCGCGCCTGCGGATTTCTCGAAACTACCGAATCTGATTGGTGACAGTAATGCCAAATCTCGAACAAATCCCGACTTTCCACTAGCGGATATTACTCAACAGATTACAAAGTTTTCGGATTTGACGAAGTTGGCAAATTTTCCTACAACCGATTTAGCGAAGCTATCGGGATTCTCCATCGCGGACTTCACAAGAACTTCATCGCCTTCACCGTCCACATATATGCGCAACATTGCGAATTTGTTCGGTCCCCTCGGCAAGATATCATCCGCAAAAGACATAGACGGTAATGAACGCAAACCGGGTGATTTCGTTACTGTTGATGCGATCCCATCACCCTTTAAGAGTGTCAACACATCGGAAGCTTGCAGAAATTTCTCGGTGAGCGTTGACGATTATACGAACGATCGAAAGAAATTGGACTCACAAACCGATCCAACGAAGATCGGCAGGCCGGGCGAATATCAAGGAACAGAGGATTTGACAATATCGAGCATTAAATCTGACTTCGGAAACATGCTGGATATGACGGCGTTGCATAAAAAACAACAATCATCGCAATCGGTTGACATGGGAGATTCATTGAATCTTTCTAAAGATCGGTAAATCTGTAAAATATACTCGAATTATCGTACTGATGAAGAATTATTAAAAAGTTTTTCGAAATTTATCAATTTTCAAAATTGTCAATTTCTAAACACAATAGAGAATTGCATACATCTAAATCTCGTTTATTAATAGCTTTAAAAAAGTATTATCGAATGTGTTGAAAATTCACATTGCGCGTAATGCTTTTTTAAATTATTTTAGATTTTATGAAATCAGTATTTTTTGTAATATATAAAACAATAACTATACTGTTAATATTATTGGTGATAAATCTTGCTAACGATCGAAATTGAAACAATTAAAATCTCTATGTTTCATTTAGTGCTCAAATTTATTTTTTGCATTTTACACTGTGATATATGTATGAAAACATATATATAATAAGTTGTAAATATTAAATGACTTCTACAGTGATTTTTTTTTTTATATACAAATGGATATTCCATTTAGCTTTTTCAATTTTATATATGATTATATATTGGATTATTATTATAGAATATTAAACATAAAACTAGCAATTTATACTTAAAATATTAAAATAAATCATTCATTATATGTAAAAAGAAAAATTATTTCTAATTATTTTATTAGAAACAAGTAAAATATATTTGTTATACTTTTAAAATAATTTTTTAAATATATAAAAAATTAATTTTATAACACATGTGCAACTTATTAAAAAATATAAATTCCTGAAATTATCGACATCAAAAGATTTTCTAACTATTGATATTTTTATTATTAAATCTAAATATTTAAAATAATTATAATTATAGAATGAGAAAATGTAATTGTTAAGGCACAATTATAATACTATTGTTTAGACAATTTGTAATTGATTATAATGTAGGCATTTTTTAGTAAACATACTTCATTGATGTTTTTTTTTTTAGTTTGTCATTCAAGTGAAAAAGATCCGAAGCGGATCAAGTTATTTTTACTGTTGCCTGGTTGGTAGAAACACATTAATATTAATTTATGCAAAATTATGTTTGGAATCTTCCATATCCCCATCTGCAAGTTTATAGATACCAATGTACTTTTATTCTTCTCAAAGACATAGTCTTGTCTCAAGCGAAGATGAAGCACTTATACGTTGGAATTGTATTTCTCATGTATATTTATATGATACGAGGCCAGGATCTGATATTTCCGACTGATGAGGAAACGTCCCATGTTAGCGGTGGTAACTCTACGGTAATATAATATTAATACAAAATCATAAGGAACAATTTTTTTATATATATACCTGTCTTCTCACAGACGATAACAGAACGCATACCCGTGTCAATACCGGATAGTTGCCCGGAAAACATGCTTCTTTATCCAGGCAATGGCGCGAAGAATTCCTGGGTGTGCGATTGTAGGCCACGGTTCTTGTATTTCCCGTTAAATAATTCCTGCTATGAAGCCTACAGACAGGGTCCCTGTTCATACAAGAATTATGTCGTACTTCTAAAAAACGAAGTACTTCCTCGTTGTATGGAGAATCCTTGCTCGGAAGACAGCATAGTTCCGTACAACGGTGAGTGTTATCCTCTCAGAACTATAGGTGGTCCGTGCGCGCCTACAGGAGTATTAGGCGTGAATGAGACTACTTTCCAATTAGAATGTGTATCATTGGACATTGCGCCCTTCATGATAATAACGACCGTTCTCAAAAGAATATGTCCACCAGGCAGTCGCAGAAGCATGCTTGGAATATGTAGAAAAGTATGAATATAATCTTAATACAATTTCCTGCTTATTGTTGTTTCTAGTGCTTATTTACATTTTATATGAGTCTATGTATCTCACATTTTCCATATTGGATATGATATAGATATAGTATATTATATCATGATATATCTTGATATATGAAATTTAAAATAAATATATCTTATAAAAAGGAGATAAAAAATAAGATAAGGAGATAAAATATATATATAAATTTAAGATAATTCTGAAGACAACTTAAAATAATTTTGATATATAATTTTGATAATTTTTTATAAATTCAAGAATATGTAAGATTTATAAAAAAATCCTTTTAACAATTTATCACAATATGTTTATGTATATTGAATGAATAAAAGTAGTATAAAAATAGAAGAACAAAAATTGATAATTGCTTCTCATTTTTTTATTAAAATTCAACTATTGAGATTCTTGTTATTGAACATTGATATACAGGATGTTTTACAATTTGTGACTGAAATTTTAATAACATATTTTTGACTTAAGAATAAGACAATCCTAATATCAAAATGTCAAGGCTATAATAGTTTTTAAATTAATAGCGGTTAAAGTTAATTAATCACAGAGCTGATATTTCGTGTGCTCAGAGACGGTACAATCACACAAGAAAGTGTTCGTATGCCTATGTTTATCCCATGTGAGATTGAAGTAATAACGTATACAATAATGTATAAAATTAAAATACTTCATTAATTATATTTAAATATAGAAAAAAATGATATATGCAACATACATAACAAAAGTATTACAGGATATTAAAAATAAATATGTATAATGAATTATTTTAAATATGTGTAATGAATTAATTTAAAAACTATTATAACTTTGACATTTTGATATTAGGATTTTTGTCTTATTTTTAAATCAGGATTATGTTATTAAGAATTTCGGTCACGAATTGTGGAATACCCTGTATACTAAAGGTACTGTCCCAAGTCGGATTTTCGGAAAAGTAATAGAGTCTCATCAATCAATCAGAATTATTGGAATGCATTATTGCCTATTATCCGCCTCGATCTGCACATATACGTTAAATACAAGATTATCGAAATTGAATTTCTATATGTATAAAAGAAATTCATTATTAATAAATAATTGTTCGATCAGTATTAATTCATTAATACATAGATAAGTATTCATTTTTCCAGCATATAAATATAACCATTTAAAACCATTTAAAAATTGCGTGCTTGTCGACCCGAAATTTTTGTGGCTGGGTTTCCATGGAGCAACTTTTTCGGAAAACGGACTATTTCTAATCTCAAATCATCTTTTAATTTAAAAGATTGTTTCATTATCTTCAGTTATAATAAAAAATATATCGAAGAGTAAATGTTAAGATCAAATTTTGATAAAAATATATTGCATTCTTGCACGAAATGAAGAAATCTGGCAGAAAATAGTGTCGCTCTGCTCTGCGAACCGAGATATTAAGCGTTAAAATTTAAGATTATTTAGTTTAGGAAATATCAGCCGCAAATACTGCGCTGCGAACATATGCTACGATAAGATAGCCCTTATTTTGCGTGGAAGATTGTAAATTCATGTCATTTCGCGTTAAAAAACCTAATTCTAACCCAATCCATTTTTTTGATAGGAAGTAGCATTATTGACAAGATAGCAGGCAAATTGAATATTTCTGATTTATTTATGTCTATGTAATTTAAGAATCGTTTGAAGAAATTTGAGAAAAGCATTTAAACATTTGGGAAATAGTATTTTTCTTGTAATTAACAAATTTTATTATGCGTCGAGTTAGCAGACAGCGATTTTATTTAATGTGTTTTATGAATGGACTCGATTAGAAATCATTTGGGGAAAATATCTTCACTTTCATTTTGGGAAAAGTCACTATTTGATAATTCAATAGATTTATACATTACGTAAACGAACAAAATCTGGGTATAGTATAGATGTAATAGATGTAATACAATATAGTAAACCTAAAATCATCAAACATTAATCAATTAAGCCCGGATTTAATTATGCGTAATAAGAAATTATGTGTAGTAAGAAATCAACTTAATTATATTTGATTAATTTTCTTCACTTTCTGTAATTGGTCACTTCCTTATGGCTTTAGGCTTTCTACATTTGTACTATCCGAGTGAAGTTTGAGAACGCAGTCTAACCTTGGAGTATTCGGATTTCGGAATAACTTTGAATATAAAAATATACAATGAAGAAGAAAGTTTGTTGTATGTGTTATTTTCTTAATTTATAAATATTATTATTTAAATACACTTCAAGAAAAATTTTAATATTTATTCTTTATTTTTGTTATTTTTCAGTATATTCATTGTACTACACCTACTACACTCAAACTACACTCGAACTTTGTTCGTTTTCGTAATGTATAAATCTATTGAATTACCAAATAGTAACTTTGTCCAAATGAAAATAATAATGAAGACGTCTTTCCCAAATGATTTCTAATCGATTCTATTCATAAAACATATTTAAAAAAATCGTTTGCTAATTTATATGATAAAATTTATTAATTACAAGAAAAATACTATTTTTTAAACGTTTAAATGTTTTTCCCAAACGAATCTCTCAAATTAAATAGACATAAATAAATCAGAAATATTCAATTTGTTTGCTATCTTGTCAGTAGTCGAGATAACCCTCATTTCGTATGGAAGGTTGTAAACCTAAGATTTGTTTTCTGCACAAGGATTGCATTAGAACTGTTTGCATTAGAACTTTCGCTTTTATGAAATTGGAATCTTTTTTTGCACGAGAAAAGATTCAGTATCAACTTTATGATGCGAAATAGGTCGGTATTCATGATTCTTACATTTAAGACTATCTTAATTCAATCTTAAGACTATCGTAAGTCAATCCGAGTACTGTATTAACATCTCAAGACATATTTAAGATAGTTTTAAAATAAAAACAGACTATCCAGTAAACGAGAATGGATTGAAATGAATTGAAATGGATTCAGATTTTCAGAAATATTGATTCATGAATGTTAAAATAAATGCTTTTCAATCTTGAAAATATTTTTATTCATTTATAGGAATTGCATAGAGCATATCTCTATGCTTTTCAATCTGAAAATAATATTAGTTTTTTCTGTGCACAACACACACATTGTGAATACTGTTCAATTCAAAATTTTGAATAGGAAATGCAGTTTTTCAATCCAATTGTATCCAATTGATTCCAATTAAATCCAAAAAAAGCTATTCGCTATTTAATATACGCATTCAGATAGAAAAATATTTCAATTCATTTTAATCCATTCTCGTTTGCTGGATATGAATATCGTCCGGTGTTTCACGTTTCACAGTTGTAGGCCTTACGGAACAAGAAGCAGAGAAATGACAGAGAGCGCTAATTTTAGAAAGAGACACTTGCAAAACTGAGTACATCATGTAATTCTTCCATCATGATGTCTCTTGAATAGCTAATTACAGCAATTAATTTTTATGGAGCAATGTGATTGTGCGTGGCTATATCTGACTGATCACTGATTTGGTGGAAAGAGAGAAATCTGAGAGAGGACATGACGGTCCAAAACCTGTAACTGCAAAATGCTGCCACGCACTACTGCCCTCAGACAAAGTAGATGTAAACTACATAGCAACGTTCATTTTTCTTATGGTACACTATCCATTTTCCAAGACTGAAGATGATAAATCGATATTTGATTCATATAATCGTGTTACATGTAGCAATATGTCCTCCCTCAGATTTTTCTCTGTTACTAGCAGTCCATGTTATATAAGATGTGGTCCAAAATTTACTGCCAATACTGAAAATCTATAGTGGACATGATGTAAATTATAAATTTTTAATAAATTTTGGAATACAGCTATAGTCAAAAGAGAAAGCAATTTTGCAATTGTTATAAAATTCTTCAATACAATTGGCTTGCTTTTTATTCCTTATAGATTGAAACGTATAAACCAATCATGTTGCAGAACTTTACAACAAAGCTGCTTTTTCTGCTCAACGCAGCCACTAAAGGATGTTTTCCAACAACGTACACAGGTAACATAGTGTAACACTGTGTCTTACACAAGTGTTTCAACTATAACACAGTGTTATACTGCTCGACACAATAAAAAGCTAAGTATGAACGTATAAAATATGTCCAATATTACCAACTTTTCAAAAAGTTATATTGGTAGCCGTACTTATTTGCAATAAAACCTTCAAAAATCGTCATTTCTGAAAAAATTATAATTTATAGTCTAAATAAAAATCATAAATCTTATTGATACGCTAAATATAATTATAAGAATGTAGTTATAAGAATAGAATGGAAGATTGCAATGCATCCTGGTGTTACACTATGAAACTAAACTTCCAACAATACTTTACACAGGAATATAATGTCTTTGTGTCCTAGCTGGAAAACAGAATCATTGCTGCAGTAATGTTGCCAATTTAGCGTTTTTTTCCGCTAAATCTTGGGTATTTTTTATCAATTGGAGTGAAAAAATTATGTTTTATATATTTTAGCAAATAGCAGGTTTTCTAGACTATTTTGAAATGGCGGATTTTTTCTTTAAATAAGTTAATTTGTGATGGTTATGAAAATATGAAAAATGTTATTATGATTATTATTCTGATTATTATCTGCTATTATCTTTATAAAAAAACATTGGATATTATTGGAAAAAGAGGTGTATCCACATAAATATGAAAATTTTGAATTCCATCATTTTTTACAGACTTTTAAATAGTTAATATACATTACTTTATTGTATATATATTTTATTGTATGTGTACATACATAAACACAAAATCATATAAAAATGTATCTTACATAAATATGTATATACTAATATTACAGTCCCGTTTATTCAACCGATTGGATTAGTTGGATTAGCCAGTTTTCTGGCTTATAATAGGCGTATTACACTTATGTTTATAATTAGAATTGAAGTATTTAGCCAATGCAGGACATTTACATATTTATATAAATAAAAATCTTCTAAATTTAGAAAATTATTGGGAGTACAAATTAGTTCTATTTTTTTGTGTTCAAAAATGCATTTATTTCAAAACAAAATGAATAAACAGATCAATTAAAGTTGTCCATCGCTGCCTACTACTTTTTCCCATCTCTCAGGCAATTTTCCATCTCGAAAAAATGACTCATCTTTGGAAGCGATCCAATTTTGGAGCCAATTTTCGGTTTCTGTGAAAGAAGTGACTGCATCGGAACAACCACTAATCAGAAGGAGCAATGTCCGGAGAATACGGCGGGTGCGCCTAAAACATCCCATTTGAGCGTTTCTAAATATTTTTTTTACGACTTTAGCGACATGAGGTCGAGCATTGTCATGAAAAAGAATAATTTTATCATGTCTTTGCTCGTTTTCAGGCCGTTTTTCTCGCAATGCATGGCTCAAACGAATCAATTGTAGCCGATACCGATCGCTCGTAATGAAATCGCCAGATTTCAGCAGCTCATAGTAAACAAGACCCTTTTGATCCCACCAGATACAGAGCATGATCTTCGAACCATGAATGTTTGGCCATGGTGTTGATGTTGAGGTCGATAGCAACGATTGACCGGGCTTAGTATTTTTTCTTCTTGGGGTTGTTGTAGAATATTTCATTTCTCATCTCCAGTCATAATCCGATGCAAAAAATCTTTTCTCTGTTGTCTTTGAATCAGCTGTTCGCAAGTGAAAAATCGCCTTTCAACGTCTCTCGGTTTCAATTCATAGGCACCCAATTTCCTTGTTTTTGAATCATTCCTATGGCTCTCAATCGTATAGAAACGGTTTGTTGAGTTATCCCCAATGATTCTGCAAGCTCCTCTTGCGTTTGACTCTGATCTTCTTCGAGTAATGCCTCTAATTCTTTGTCTTCGAATTTTTTTGGCTGTCCAGAGCGAGGCTTGTCTTCAATGCTGAAATTTCCATTTTTGAAACATCAAAACCATTCCCTACATGATTTATCAGTTGGAGCAGTGTCACCATAAACTTCGACAAGCATTCAAATGGGCTTCAGCCGCACTTTTTTTTCAATTAAAGCAGAAAATCAAAACCTCCCGTAAATGCTGCTTGATTAACACAAAATTCGACAACAGTTCAAACACAGTAAAAATCAAGGTTTTATATGAAACTCAAAGCGATATAAATTGAATATTATTAGCAGATGTTTAACCTCTCTGAAACCGCCAAAAACTGTCACTATAAACCATTTACAACAGCTGGAACTATCTTTAGGGAAACGGACCGAACTAATTTGTACTTCCAATAAATGATTTTATATACGCATCAAATTATTTCAAGGATGGAGATTTCAGCGTTGAAGATAAGCCTCGCTTTGGAGTCAAAAAAATTCGAAGACAAAGAATTAGAGACATTACTCGAAGAAGATCAGAGTCAAACGCAAGAGGAGCTTGCAAAATCATTGGGGATAACTCAACAAGCCGTTTCTGTACGATTGAAAACCATGGGAATGATTCAAAAACAAGGAAATTGGGTGCCTATGAACTGAAATCGAGAGACGTTGAAAGGCGATTTTTCACTTGCGAACAGCTGATTCAAAGACAACAGAGAAAAGGATTTTTGCATCGGATTGTGATTGGAGATGAGAAGTGGATATTCTACGACAACCTCAAGAAGAAAAAATACTACACTAAGCACGGTCAATCGTTGCCATCGACCTCAACATCAACACCACGGCCGAATATTCATAATTCGAAGATCATGCTCTGTATCTGGTGGGACCAAAAGGATCTTTACTATAAGCTGCTGAAGTCTGGCGATTTCATTACGATCGGTATCGGCTACAATTGATTCGTTTGAGCCGTGCATTGCGAGAAAAACGGCCAGAATACGAGCAAAGACATGATAAGTTATTCTTCTTCATGACATCGCTCGGCCTCATGTCGCTGAAGTCGTAAAAAAATATTTGGAGACGCTCAAATGGGATGTTTTACCACATCCGCTGTATTTTCTGCTCTGACATTGCTCCTTACTGGTTGTTCCGAAGGATGTAGCAAATCATCGATTTACTTCTTTCGCAGAAATCGAAAATTGATTCCAAAATTGGATCGCCTCCAAAGACGAGTCATTTTTTCGAGATGGAAAATTGCCTGAGAGATGCGAAAAAGTAGTAGGCAGCGATGGACAATACTTTAATTGATCTGTTCATTCATTTTGTTTTGAAATAAATGCATTTTTGAACACAAGAAAACGAACCGAACTAATTTGTACTCCCAATACAACGATTTGTTATTTTTTATAACATTTTTTGTAAAATTAAATTATATATAATATTAATTTATTTTTGTTTTTTATAAAATTTATAGCATTTTCAGCTTGATCGAGTTTGCACTTAACCTGGGTTGAAGTGATGATGTTTCATGCTCTCCTATTGAGCGTGTAATCAATGGCAAAGCATTTTCTAAACCAAGTTGATGCAAACCTGGGCTGTTTTCCAGCTAAGACGCAAAAACATTACATTGTGTTCCACTATGTAAAGTGCTTGTTGGAACACAGTTTAGTTTTATAGTGTAATACCAGAATGCATTGCAGTCTTCCATTCTTATAATTATTCTTATAATTATATTCTTATAATTATATTTAACGTATCAATAATAGATTTATGATTTTTATTTAGAGTACTTAAGTTATAATTTTTTAAAAGAAATGATTTTTGAAGATTTTATTGCAAAATAAGTATGCTATCAAATAACTTTTTGAAAAGTTGGTAATATTGACATATGTTACACGTTCGTACTTAGCTTTTTACTGTGTCGAGCAGTGTAACTCTGTGTATAGTTGTTTTACACTTTGTGTAAGACACGGTGTTACACTGTGTTAACTGTACGTTGAAAACATCCCCGATCGGGCCGAAAACGCTATTATGACTCCTGCACACTGGACTGGTAGCCAATAAGCTTACAGCTTCTTTAATATGTTCATTGGTTAACGATTCATTTTGTCGCGCGACAAACGTTTTCATCCAGTGTGCAGGAGCCATTAGTTTATTTTTTGAAATTTTTTGATAAAGCGTCTAAGAATTTTGAAATTTAAAGTTGGCAACGCTGCACTGTAGTGATATAAGCGTATGTAAATTAAAAAAACAATATAAATAGTAAGGAAGTGTCTTTGCGAAATTAAATTAGTAAATTCCTCTATTAATTATTACATTTATATTGTATGTACATTTATATTGTATGGTGTTTTACTTAAACTTTTATGCCACAGATCAGAATGTCGGAAGTATGAAGCTTTTTAAGTTGATAGTGCATCAGAAGAATTTCAGTGGAGAAGACTTGATCATCAATCCGAAGGATTATCCTGGCATAAAAACTGGCGATGTCGTCGAAATCTATCATCCCGAAGATGAGTTCAGTCGCTTGTTGTTGCAAGTTACTTCCTTCAAAGAAGATCTCCAGGGACGCGAAACTATCAGCGTGGAAAATAACGTAGCATCGATGTTCCAACTGCGAACGTTTGCTGATGTTTACATGAATATAGTAAATCCGGATAATGTAGCTCTAGATTCTATAGAGTTAACTTTTAAGGATCAGTATATGGGACGTAGTGAGATGTGGCGTTTGAAAAATAGCTTGGTACTATATTTCTTTATTTTACAATTACATTTGTAATTGATTGTTTTTTCTGTATTTTGAAGCAATATCTATATAAGCTTGTGTTCTTTTGTAGGTAAACACTTGCGTATATATCAATAAGAAGATAGAGTTTTGTGGTGGTAGTATACGTTGTCAAGTATATGAAATGTGGTCACAGGGTGATCGTGTTGCTTGTGGCGTTATAACTGATGATACTAAAGTTTGTAGGAAATTGTGCTTTTTTTATTAATATTGCCCCTTTATCTTTATTACAAAAAAAAATCTGATTTGCAGGTAGTGTTTCGATCTTCTACAAGTATGGTGTACTTGTTTATTCAAATGAGTACTGAAATGTGGGATTTTGATATACATGGAGATCTTTACTTTGAGAAAGCAGTTAATGGATTCTTAGCAGATTTATTTCAGAAATGGAAAAGGAATGGCAGTAATCATGAGGTTACCATTGTACTATTCTCAAGAACTTTTTATAATGCAACCAGTTTGGAGGAATTTCCAAATTATATGAGAGAGTGTTTGCAACATGATTACAGAGGAAGATTTTATGAAGATTTTTATAGAGTTGCAGTACAAAATGAAAGATTTGAAGACTGGAGTAATATCTTGGTACAGTTACGTAAACTGTTCACTGATTATCAAAAAATTGTTTTGGAATATCATCAAAAATCAGGTATTAATATGCCTAAAGCAGTAAATTCTACTGCTGCACAGGGTAATTTTCTGGAAGTGTTAAATATGTCTCTGAATGGTAAGCATTAAGAGCAAAAAATAATAACATTGTAATTTATACATTTATTTTGTATCTTATATTTATGATATTTTATATTTCTATCTATCCCTATCTTTACAGTTTTTGAGAAACACTACTTAGATCGCAGTTTTGACAGAACTGGTCAGTTATCTGTAGTCATTACACCTGGAGTTGGAGTCTTTGAAGTTGATAGAGAGCTGACAAATGTGACAAAACAAAGAATCATTGATAACGGTGTAGGAAGTGATTTAGTATGTGTTGGGGAACAACCACTTCACGCAGTTCCTTTATTAAAAGTATTATAAGTATAAATATATATATATATATACTTAATAAAATATATATACATATATGTGTATAATTTATTTATATATATGCAATATTTGATTCTAGTTTCATAATAAAGACTCTTCTATAAATGCACCAGATGATTATAGCATGCCTCACTGGATAAATCTTAGTTTCTATTCCACAAATAAAAAGATTCCTTATTCCACATTTATACCACGAATAAAATTGCCGCAAAAAATATCGAAACATCTGACAGATAATGACAAATTACATTGCAAAACCAGACTTCTGCAGGAAGATCCAAGAGAATGTCTGCATAATACATTATTCGATTATGATGCTTATGATGCACAAGTGTTTCAATTACCCACAGTTCATACTTCAAGGTAAATAGACTAAATACATTATTGTTTAGCATCACATGCTCATATATCTAGCTTAATAAATCTGAAATATTTGTTTTTAATATGATTTGTTTTAATATGATAAAATAACATTTTTTTTCGACAGTATTTGTAACGTAGAAATATAAATTATGGTAAAATTCTGCGTAAACGCACACATGCACACGCACTCGCGCGTATACACACACACACACACACACACACATATACACACACACACACACACACAAAATAGATAAATCTAATCATTGTTATTTTATTGAATTAGTACATATATTTCATTGTTGTTTCTTTCAATCGTTTAGTGTACAAAGGTTAAATACAAGAAGAAAAAAGACAAGTGTAGTGTGTCTTGAAACTCATAATAATGGCTATTTATTAAAACTCTTGAAACGTAAAATGTCGGATCCTGATATACATCATCCACCACCTGAAACACATTCACCGCCAATTCTTGCATTACGAAGTGCAGCGATAACGATACCGCATAAAACTGATGACAGTAATATCGAATCTAATGAGGATAGAACTGGTGAGTTCATGTTCGGTAATAATTTTTATATTATTAAGATATTTATTAAATAGTTTCAATAATTGCAGATGTATCTAAAACGCCAGTTAAAAGTGATTTAACTGACTCTGAAATATCTCCACCTTTTAGACCTGTTGTTGGTAGTGCTGGTAGCCCGACAAATTCAATTTCTCAGCCAACGAATATACTTAGGCCTGGTAGAGCATTAATCAATCCTTTTGATCCGTCACATGTTACTATTAAACTTACCAGCAACAGACGACGGTGGACTCATATATTTCCAAAAGGTATTATTATTTGTTTTATATCATTATTCGTAAGTATTTCGTAAATATACAGAATGTCTTAAATAAATTATCAAACTTTCAGAGTATGTAGGGGATCGATAAACTAAGAAAAAAAGTCCTTTAGAGATATATTCGTTTTCCCTTCATTTTAGAGAAAATCATAAAAAAAAGATAACATACCTTTCATTTTTGTACTTATTTATTATTTATTCATTTGTATTTATTTATTTGTGTTGTTACTTGTTTAATGTAGATATTATTTAAAATATTGGCCTCTTACAGCAATGCATCTTGTACAGATAGCTCACGTTATAGCCGAACACTGATTTGGTCAACATAATGATGTGTTGGTCCGATACTCTTCTGTCTGAAAATCGGCGCACATACCTTATTTATATTGCTTCTGAAGTCTGAAACATTATTACTGAAGTTGTATACGAAAATAATAATGTCGAGAAACAGAATCATGACTGTAGTGCAAATATCATCGGATCAGTCTTTGGCTGTCTATAGTAAATGCAATGCTTGTATTCTTGTAAGAGGTCAACATTTTGAACAATATGAACATTAAAAAAGTAAAAACATGAATAAATAAATGTAAATGAATAATAAATACAATAATGAAAATTACATTTTGTAATTTTTAGTAATTAATATCTTGTTAACTATAGCAAAAATTACAAAATGGTAGAGGACTTTTCGATTCAGTCCGCTCTATCTACACAAAAGCGATTGGCAAAAACTTTCGAGATACCGTGCGTGCATACTTGTGCATGTGCATCAAATATTGGTCTTGAATAATTTTTTACTCTAATACTATCAACTTTACAGAAAAATTGCAAGAGACAAAAATTATTTAACTTCTTCTCATAGAACTCTAATTTTTTCAGAATTTTTTATTAACTTTTTAGTATTTTTATTAACTTTATGAAAAAAAAATAAACAATTTTTGTCTTTCGCTTTTTTTCTGCATAGTTGATAGTATTTGAGTAAAATTATTGAAAATCAATATTCAGCGATTTTTAGTAATTAATATCTTGTTAACCATTGTGAAAATTACATGATAGAGAACTTTTCACCTTAGTTTAGTCCGTTCTATCTACACAAAAAGCGCTTGGCAAAAATTTATTCAAATAGGGGACACTCTGTATGTGTACATAATAATCTGGGAAACACAAAAATGATCTTCATTTTTGTTACTGCTTGAAACCGCCATTAATTCATCATTTATTAAATAAACATAAAGGAAACGCAAATATGACAAGCCTCCCGCAGTTTTCACATTGATGACATGTGATTGAAGCTGTAAAAAATTTTTTGCTTTTTTTCCTAATATATTATCTGTTAGCGTTTGTTTCTAGTGATAATTTACGTCAAAAAATCAAGGAAGGTGCCATACTGTTTCTGGGTATCAATCATAAAATTTTATCCCTAGGATGGAAAATGAAAAGTGAAATTTTTACCATTGAATTAATGGAGAAATTTTCCACTTTTCACTTTTCATCTTGGGGATAAAGTTTCATGATTGATATTTTGGTGGATCGCCAAAGGGACCGCCAAACTATTAGGTGTACAACTTTGCTTCCGCCGTTTTTTTCCGAAATTTGAGGCTTTATTGTAAAAAACTGGTTATATATTTATGATTCAAACTATTATCCATCGCTGGCCATTACTTTCTCCCATCTTTCGGGTAGTACGAATCCCGCGTCGAAAAAACTGGTCATCTTTTGAGGCTATCCACGAATCGATCCAATTATTTACTTCTTCATAAGACCGGAAGTGCTGGTCAGCCAGGCCGTGTGCCATTGATCGAAACAAGTGATAGTCAGAGGGAGCAACGTCTGGAGAATACGGCGGGTGGGGTAGGACTTCCCATTTCAACGTTTCTAAGTATGTCTTGACCACTTTCGCAACATGGGGTCGAGCATTGTCATGCTGCAAAATCACTTTATCTCTCGTTGTATTGCGGCCGTTTGTCTTTCAATGCTCGGCTCAAACGCATCAATTGCGTTCGATACCGATCGCCTGTGATTGTTTCAGTCGGTTTTAACAGTTCATAATACACTACGCCGAGCTGGTCCCACCAAATACAGAGTATGACCTTGGACATCAAAATCACCGTTCTTGAAGCGTTGAAACCACTCACGACACGTTCTTTCACTAATAGCGGCCTCACCATAAGTATTTGAGAGCATTCGATGAGCCTCAGTCGCAGATTTCTTCATATTGAAGCAAAAAATTAAAACCTCCCGCAAATGACGAGAATTTGGCTCGTAAATTGACATTTTCAATCGAGAATAACTTTATGATGCAGAAACAAATCGACTAATGTTTCTATGGGGTTATGTTGACAGATGCCCAAGTTTATTGTATGACGTCTATGATTTATTTATTTCGACCACCAGTTACCGCTAAAGCCATCTATAGGAAAACGGCGGAAGCAAAGTTGTACACCTAATAAGCTAAAGTAATAAATTTTGTAGTGTACAAAAAAAAAACAATCGATAACAAATCATTTTTTTTTTACTAAAAAATTTACCACTTTAGTTTAGTTTGGCAACTCCTTCAACTCACAGAACGGTATAATCTACCTTCTGATTGATTTTTTTGACGTAAACTATCACAGAAACAAACGCTAGCAAGATAATATATTATAGGAAAAAAAGCAAAAAACACAACTTTTTTACTTCAATTACATGTCATTAATTTTAAAACTGCGGGAGGTCTGCCATACTTGCATTTCCTTCATGTTTACCTAATAAATGACGAATTAATGACGATTTTAAGCGATTTTAACAAATGAAAATTATTTTTGTGTCATTGTCTCCAGAACTAATATAAGATCCTCAAAAAGTCCGGAAACAGTCGACTATCTCAAAAACGAAGCATTTTTGAGAAAAGCATTTGAGACAAAAATTTTGGAGTTTAAAATGATATATTTATTGATCTAATCAGTTTGACCTCGGGTGGCGACGTTAAGGTCAGGTCAAAGTCAAATTAATTTTGTAAAGTGAAATACTCTATTTTTGATTCCAAAATGTAATAGTCGAAAACTTTTCAGAACGCTAAAATACAGTTCATTTTCATTAAGTACTTTTCGAGTTGTAAAGGTTACAGTACGTCATTGGGTTATCTGGAAAGTTCGTGCCGACTAACCTATATAATTTAATAAATGTATACTAAAATTTAAATTTTTTGCGTTTCCTTCAATATCGGCACGAACTTTTCGGACAATATTAACCAAGATATCTGACTGATTAAAATCTTTTGAATGTTTAGAATCATGCCATGAATAACATTTGTTAAGATCAAGATTATAGAAGGTTCTCTTATTTTCATTTTTATATAAAAATGAATTTTTAGCGCAAAAATAAAAATAAGAGAAACAATATCCAATGACCATGATTTTAACAAATGTTATTCAGGACATGATCCTGAATAATATTTAAGGGGTTAGCTATAGATATTTTAGCTATTGCGTCAGTCAGACATCTTGCATAATGTTATTGCCGGCGGTATTGTAACTTTCATGCCTTATAACTCGAAAAATACTTAATGAAAAATAACTTTATTATAGTGTAGTATATTTTGAAAAGCTCTTGATACTGGCTATTACATTCTGGAAAAATAGGGTTTTCTGTTTAAAAAAATCAACATGACCTTGACCTGACTTTGGCGGCGCCACCCCAGGTCAAACTGATCAGATTAGTAAATACATCATTTCAAAACTTTACAACTTTTGTCTGAAACATTTTTCTTAAAAATGCTTCGGTTTTGAAATATTTGAAAGTTTTCGAACTTTTTAAGGATTCGGTATATGTGTATTGTATATATGTATGTTATATGAAAATTATTAAAGTTATATTAATATAATTATGTATACATATATGTGTAATGTATATATAGGGCCTACAGGAGTTCTAATACAGCAACATCATTATCAAGCTGTTCCAATGCAGTCACATTTGGAGTCACAAAGTGAGGCTATATCATCGACCATAAGCGGATCTTCAATGGAAGGTGGGACGAATAATTCACATCAGATTTTAAGATCAGCATCTCAAATAGGATTTCAAGATTGTTAGTATTATTAATATTATTCTTACTCTTGGTTTCTATGCACGCGTTTTCGTGCGTTGTGCGTACGTCATGCGTCAACGCATGTCTTTATGCCACCAATTAAACGCGCATAAAAACACGATCATGCACAAACATGCGCGCGTTTGACGCAGACTACAATACACGACAATGGATGCGTGGAAACAAAGCTTTAAGGTATAAATATAAGAGATATATGCTCGTATTTATAGACCTCATATTTAAGGCTTTCTTAATTTATCTTTAGAAAGCTCTGCTCTAACGAATTATTTTATTGGCTATTATATCTCTTATATTTAATGTCTTATCCTATTACGATGTCAGCAAAGTCACTCAGTATATTAACTCCAATTAAATTAATAAATCAATTAAATTAATAACAATAAACAAAACATTGACAATAAAGTCAAACTTATGTATATCTGAATGAGTAACAATATCCGAACTTATATATAATTTATATATATCCGAATGAACAACAATATCCAAACGTGACTATTTTATCTTTGGTATCTTATGCCCATCCTTATAACATCACTTAGAATTTATACATCCTGTCTGTCTAGTTAGAATTCTCTTTTGTCTTTATTATTTCCCTCTTTTCTACTTCTTTTCTATCATCTTCATTATTTCCAGTCCTTTGCTTTCTTCTCCTTCTTTTATCTGCATTCTTTGTCTGTTCACTCCGTTAACATGTGACATATACTCTCCTCTGCAACCTAGCATATTTTGCACCTCCTATCTTCTTCTTCTTTCCAATACTGACCTTTTGTTTCATTTCCATATCTAACTATTATGTTCCTATCCTTCATCCTTTTCCTCCTTTTCAGATATCTCTTATATTAATTATGTTAAAGCCTATGAATACAGGCAATAAATAATAAATTTCATATTCTTGCAGATACGAAAGGAAAATCATCGCGACCTAATCCCCCTACAGTTGCTAATGGAGATAAAGCTGCGAATCCTTCAACTATGGCAAATAAAAGTCTTACTCTCCTGTGGGGTGCTACTGGTGAGCAGGAATAGACGCCTGCTCTAACAACAGGTTTGATTTTAGTATTTTTGAATTTATTTATAATTCTTTGAATTTATTTATAATTCTTTGAATTTATACTTATACATTTTACAGGAAATGATAGAGATGTTAGAGATATTTTATTATTATGTGTCCAAACTTTTATTTAATATATCGTTTCTATCATTATACGTCTATCATTATACGAGTATATATAATAATTATTAGGTCAAAGATTAATCTGAAATAAAGTCATTTAAATGAGACATATGGATATATGTATTATGAAGTTTAATATTCTATAATACAATACATTGTAGGCTTTAAAGAATGCAACAAAGTTATCGACTTAGTGTGAAAATTAATAAGCTTACAGTCTAAAAGAGAGAATTCATGAATGATCCTGAACAATGATATTTAAAAATATTCAATTGAATAACAAGTTGTTATTCAATTTACATTACATATAACATGTAATTCCAGTATCCATAAGTTATACATATGTAACGCTTTTTACTT
>NW_017259583.1:1186805-1199909 GCF_001594045.1 Atta colombica | reverse complement strand
TTTTTATATAAATAATATAATAATATTTTTTTATATAAATAAAATAATATCACACGCGATATATAATAAAGAAATAGTCTTGCGGTTTTGGCCATAAATTAAAGCATTAAATAATTAAAATTAGTTTTTCTCTTATATTTTGTATAATAAATTTACATATAAACATATACCACATTATTTTTAACCCTTAACCGGGTGCGCTGCGATACTGAGTGCTGCAAAATTTGTTTTTCTGAAAAATTGGTAATGCAGATCTCTTTTTATTACCGATCTTCGGTATTTTTCATTCAATGTTAAATTTTAATATTATATTTTGTTATAAATATATTTTACTTGTTTTTATGACAATTGTCCAATTATTTATTCAATTATTATAACTCCTAAATAATAAATTTATAATACGGTACTCAATGCCACGTGCGCCCACTAACGTTTGGTCAAGAGGTGCGCCCAGTTAAGGGTTAAACAAAATATAGTCAGCAAAGACAGAGACAATAGTTGGGACACATTGTTTTATTGAAAATTACTACAGATTTGTTTTTGTTTATGATATTACAATGATAGTGAAAAATTAAATTTACTATTTTACAATTACATGTTTATCAAATATAAGCATAAAAAACTTAATAAATTATTATACAATTGATAACATTTATGAAAGAATGAAAATACTTGGAAACATCTTAAAAGCAAATATTATCACAATATAGATGACATTATCATTTGTTGCATTCATAAAACTCGATATGTATTATATAATACAAAATGTTTGTTGTAATATATTTTAATGATAAGTTATATCTTCATAGTTTTCTAATTTCCTTTTTCATTTATTTATAATTTTGCATATATTTCACATGAGTAAAAAAATGTAGTATTTTTTTCTTTTAAGCTTCGCTTAATACAATCTTGCAATTACGCTCTGTTTTCATAGAATCGCATCTCTATATTGGATGATTATTTCAGATATATTTCATCTGCGAAAAATTTTTGCAAAGAAAAAATTATTTTCATTCTTAAAAATATCCAATATTTATTTTTACAAGATCATCAATACGAATAATGTTGTTTATTTCCATGCTATGGTACGTCTAATTGGGATGCAACGCTGGACGCATTGATACGTGTGATGTACAACGTGTATGATGTCACTTATGCTGTTTTACAGCAATCATAGGTTAGCGCCATACATTATTAGAGATTGATCCGGTTATGGTATATATTTATTTATTTATATTAGGAAAGTTAGCCCGAAGTAGAAGCGTCTATTAAATAGTTTTTCACAATTTTTTTTCAATTTCTTCACCATTTCTACATCATAATCATTCTATAGCTGCATTCCGTTTCATGCATGATTACATTGAGAGCATAGAAGTCGTTCCGCTCTACTCCATGCACAGATCGGGCAAATTCAAGCCAAAGTGGCTAGACATGCTTGCCGAGCGAATGAGCATTATCAATTCTTCTGCAAATTCAATCAATCATGTTTAATTGCTCGACAAGCAGACCTCTAGCTGCTTTGCCGACTTGAACTCGATGCTGGAGTGAACAAATTATTGCATTGCAATTGTATAAAAATCTTCGAATTGACTAAAATGAATAAAAAATCCCTTTACAGTATTAAAATATACGCAAAGTTAGAAGGTGGTGCAGTGGACTTTACATTAAAATTGAAAAAGAGTAAATTTTTAATTTTTTTTTATTTTAGTAAAATTCACTGCACCATTTCTTAACTTTGTGTCTACTTTCCTAATTTTTGTGTCTACTAATCTTGTAAAAGAATTTTGGATTCCGTTCAATCAATTCAGAGATTTTTGTACGACTGTAATGTCAATAATTTGGTCAGCATCATCTTAGGACAGCATATGGACTATCTCATCTCCCGAGGTGAGGCATGGAGTGCGTTCTGTTTTACGCATGATGCGCATGATCTTTCTTTAATATTTGGTGAACAATAAGAATAAAATGATATATCATGTCGCATAATATATCATTTTGTGATTCATTCATACGCGTAAAATGGAACGCATCTCAGGTGAGGCAATATGCGCTGTCTATGCGTGATAGTTATGTCACCCAATAGTAGACGGGAAAAGGCCTGACTTGTTACACAATAAGGACACAAGCCGTAAGCCATAAAAAATTAATCAGTCATAGTCGATTATTTTTCTCATATTCGATTGTGATTGGTCAATTTTTTACAGCTTTAGAGCTTTTTGCGATTTTATTGTGTAAGGCCTGTAATGAAGATAATCGTAACTAAATCGTAGAACATAAGTTATAGTTGTAATTGACCAATGTCTGTTCTACACTAGGATCGCAAATCATAAGCCGTAAGAAATTGAGTAATCACAGTCGAATATGAGAAATTAGCTAATTACAGTTAAATATGAAAAAAATAATTGACTATGATTGGTTCAGGAAATACGGTATCTCGATGCTAAGCCAATAATTTCTTACGGCTTGCGATCTTATTGTAGAATAAGTTCAAAACATTGTGCATTGATCTACGATTATGACTTTCGTTACGATCATTTTCTCAGGGAGAAACGTGAGATCAGATAGACGTTTATTAAACATCGGAGACGTTTACATTCTAAAATAAGATCTAAAAATATTAATATTATGTAATAGCAATAAAATAATCTTATATTCGCATGTGTAACTTCCTTATATCGATATTAATAAGAGGGATGATAAATCAGCTTTTAGTATTTTGTGCCGCATATGAACGCGCAAGTTCTAGACGATATGACTCGCTAACTTTAAATACTTATAATTAAAAAATTACTTTAGTCTCATTTTGATATTAAACATTTTGATATTAAACTTTTTGTTTTAAAATAATCTCACGAATCTAGAATTCAGGGAGAAACGCGAGATCGGATAGACGTCTATTAAACGTCTATTCGATAGTTCAAAATATGTTTATAGACGCATCTAGGTAGACGTTGAAATGTCATTTTTTTAGATGACTAATAGACATATCTACAAGACATCTGATTGACATCTGATATGTACTAAATGTCTTATATAATCGCATGTATGATTAATGTATGATTATAAGACGTCGAGCAACGTCGAAGACATATAGAAATCATAAATTTGACGTCAGTTTGACAATGATTAACGCGGGTTACGTATTTCTCGCTGGGGCAATAGCTATATACATATAATTATTCTGCACGATTCGCATTCTCTCACTCTTGTTTCATTTTAATTAATTTATTTTATCATCTTCTTGTAAAACGAAATATTTTTTATGAACTAGAATGACATAGCGCTGAATAGCATTAAATAACGTTTCTTCGAACGCAACCTAAACTCAAATTAAGGGTTTAAAAGTATGTTTAAGCCCTTAATTTGAGGTTCGAATATAAAGAAAATATTTATTAGATGTGGACAGATAATTTATGTGACCAGTAGCACGTTGATTATACAGGCACGTTTATCTATTCCAGATCGGAACTTTATTAACTTAATTAAAATACCTCGAAAACTAAGCATCCGAAAGAAATGTTTCTGAAAGTTATAGTTTTAATCTGTTCACTGATCAATTTGATCTTGGGTGGCATCGCCAAGGTCAGGTCAAGGTCACATTGATTTTTTTAAATGGTATACTATTTTTGATTCCAGAATGTAATACCTGATGTCAAGAGTTTTTCACTGTAATAAAGTTATTTTTCATTAAGTACTTTTCGAGTTAAGGCTTGAAAGTCACAATATCGCCGGCATTATGTAAGGAATCCGACTTGCTAAAATCTCTTGTTGAATGTTATTCAGGATCATGTCCTGGATAATATTTATCAAGATTAAGGTCTCTGGAGGTTATATCATTTATTTATTTATTTTCATTTTTACGTAAAAATGAATTTTTAGTGCAAAATTTTAAAAGTTTTTTAAAAATTTCTTTCGGAAATGCTTAGTTTTCGAGATATTTCACCGGTCTGGGACTTTTTATTTACCCTGTATGCAGAATTTTTGGGGCTGAAGTCTTAGCTGTGTATCTTAGGACGCTGAAGCACCAGAGGGGGCACTTTTTATTCGCTAGGGCAGAAATAAATCTGATCATCGATGTGTTTTCCAACACATACACAAGTGACACACTGTGTAAGATTCAACTAGATATTGTGTCGAGCATGTAAAATATGTCAATGTTACCAACTTTTCAAAAAGTTATTTGGTAGCTGTACTTATTTTGCAATAAAACCTTCAAAAATCGCCAATTCTGAAAAAATTATAACTTAAGTCTATAAATCTATTATTGATATGCTAAATATAAGAATAGAATGAAAGATTGTAATGTATTCTGTTACATTGTGAAACTAAACTGCGTTCTAATAAGTAGACTCTGTATCCTAGCTGGAAAAGCCGATATTAGATGTTTAATCGATGTCGATCTGATTTTTATTCTTCTCTAGGAAAAAATGTTTTATCATTTAATTATTTAGCCTTGTTTTGTAATTAATAAATATATTTATTTACTAGGGAGGGAGAGAAGGGCTTTCTTAGGTAGCCCTTGGGCGCTAATTTTCTAAATATCGCGGTTTTGTTTGCAACATGAAAAAAGTATCTCATAAAAGATCTATTGTGAATATTAAGTTTTTGCGCATGCAAATAATAAAAAAATAATACAAAGTTACATGGCGTCTAAAATTAATATTTTTAGGCCTTATTTAAAATATAGATGCCTCCGATTTCTAATAGACATCTATTCGATCTCGTATTTTTTCTTGATAATCATTATTATGGTCTTTACGAGACACCCCGTATAAAATACATATTCTTTCTCTTGATCATAATCTATTCTTTTGTACTGAAGCTTAATGTCTATAAGCAGCTTTCATCTATTGCATAGATTATTCCTTATTTTTGCTGAGCATTTTACAATTTGCTCTTTTGCTGAGCATTTCACAATTTGCCCTTTTGCTGTTTTCGTCAATTGTATGTTACCTCACGTAAAGCTTATATTTTTCCGCTTATATTTTTATTAATTTTTTTAATACTGTTTTATGTGTCTCCTCTCACTGACAAAATGTGTTATAGTCTCTGTTTTTCATATTTATTTATTAAGACATATCTACGATATGTAGTTATTTAAAAATGCTTATTACATTATATTCTCTCTTTTCTGTAGATCTAATCGAGTAACTTTATTGCACTGAAGTATAAAAAAGATATTGTGTATCTATTTTAGATTTATTAGTTGCTTAAAATATGTGTGTGCGCGTGCGTGCGTGCGTGCGTGTGTATATATATATATTTATATATATAAGGTGAATCTAATAAAAAGTTCATCACGTTTTTTTTTTCAAAAACTGTTAAAGAAGCTTGGGCATTTATCACGGAACAAAGTCGGAATGGATTCTGATCGAAATTATTCCGTTTTCTTCAGTAAACACAATAGAAATATAGGGAATAATTGAATAATTCCGATCGGAATTCATTCCGATATTGTTTCATGATAAATATCTTATTCTTTTTAGCTTCTTCTTACATGGTTTAATTTTTCTCTTTTTTTCTCCGAAGAGAAAAGGAAGAAAGATGGAGAACTGTGTAAGAACTTTAGCTAAAAAGAACAGATTTAAGAGGAAGATACTTATTATCAAAATTGTAGGATAAATAGGAGGACTTTTATCTTGAGTAGCCTTAAATGTCCTTCGTTTTTTTTACTATCAATAAAAATAGATTTCTTTTTAATAAGGGGATTTTTAGTCATTTTATTGATATTCAGTCAGTTGATACTCAATCAGTTGAATATCTTTGTATTAGAATATTTCTTCGAAAACTCAATTATTTCGAGATACACATATAAAAGAAGATAAGACAGATAAGTGCGACACTAATTTTTTTATTATTGCAATGCGGTACACTTTAAAGTAAGTCCTGATCCTCATACGGGCAACAGCACTTTGACACTGAACGCTGATTAATGAAAAAATGGGTAATGGAAAAACGGGAGGTAAATTTTACCTCTACAATCGACTTTTCACCAATCAGCGTTCGGTGTCAAAGCGCTGTTATCTGTATGAGGATTCGAATTAAGATAGGCGCGTTATTCGATGCGCGTGTCATTAACACTCACGTTTGACGCGTTTACAGTTGAATTTATCCACCTTCAAATGGCATGTTTGGCAGCGTCTAGTCTTGTTTGGTGCTGAAATCAAATTATATTGGCCCAATACTGTCTCATTTCGATTTCAATATGCTAAACAAGACTAAATGCTGTCAAACATGACGACGCTATTTGAAATTGGATAATTACTGTAAACGCATCAAACGCGACGTATAGGAGTCACGATAATCTAGTTTGTTTCCTCAATTTGATGCGTGACGCGTCCATGAATTCTTATTTTAGATGCGTTCCATATTATATATTTCACGCATAGTGCGCATGATATATAATTTTATCCTTGTTGTTCATCGAATATTAAAGATAAAAATGATATATCATGTGCATCCTGTATGAAACGCACCTTTTTATTATATCGGAATTCGCTTGCCGGAACCAAGGTTCGAGAAAAGCGTGAGGCACTAAATCATTTCATGTTAAGAAATCAGCTCGAGGTGTAATGACCAGCTAATTCTGGCGAGACCCAGTTTCGCATATTAAAAATGGCGTAGCTGACGATTTTGGTGCAGCCTCTTGTGTGCCAATAGGCGAGATTCGCGACAGAATTACGAGCGGCTATCAATCGATGACATTACGCTAATTGAAAAGCGCTCGTGCCTACGACGATCACCTCGAAATTTAATACACAAAATAGTGACGGTTTGGAACGTTCGTTGAGAATAAAGGAAATTTACAAAATTTCACTATAATTCATTGAAGATCGTCGTTCTAGATCGTCCTATGATATAAAATTTCGAGCGCCGGAGCTCTTTGTCTCGAAAAATTCATAGCGGAAAGCGCATCAATGCGTTGCAAATTTTCGATTGTTCGCTCGGTCTTGTTCGGTAAAGTTCTTTGTGATCGATTCCGTGGTCGATATTACTGAAAATTGAGAACTTTATAAATACATTCGCACTTTGTGTACACTTGCTAGCAGAAAGGTTGCGACACTTTTTTTCGATAGATTTTGAAACTCAGTTCTGCTTATAAAACGATTGAACGTAATTGAATAGACTTACAAATAAGAACCAATCGCGCGGTTCTGAAACCCATCGAAAAAAAATTGTTGCAATCTTTCTGCTGCCAAATGTACATCACACACACATCACAGCTAGACAATAATTGTCGAAATAAAAGTGACTGTTTGGACTGTTTCGTTTTTAATGACTTATCGTAATTCGTATGTCTTTCCTCGCAGGGAACATTTCTGAATATTTAACAAAGAATATCTTTATTAATAGAATTTTTTATGTTGACAATGGTTGTTAGGAAGGAGCTTCATTTGCCATCAGTCATTGAATTGCGCGGACGGTGTACGCGGATCATAGTACGAATATGTACGCATAAGTATGTCTGGTGGCTATGTGCGTATAACAGTAATATGTACAGTAATATGTATAACAGTAATATGTACAATGAGATATACAGGAGATTTTACATACAAGCTGGTTTGCATACAAGCTGGCTGTGGATATAGGTATAGACATTTACAAGCGGATCGTGTATAAGTTAATTCACAGTAGTAATGGATACAAAGAGACCGGGAGCACTCGATTTGGAGGCGGTCAGAAAGAATGGATATCAGTCTGCAGCGCTTGACTGGCGAGCTGTACGGATAACAGCTGGCTGTGGACGGGAGTGTTTGTACGCAATACGGAAGATTGGGAGCATTAAAGAGTCAGGGAGTGTCCAGTCGCGGAATTCGTGCATTGGGAGCACCCAGCTGAACGAGAGCCATCCGAGTGGTCTCAAAGAGTAGTCTTAATAAGATCAAGGATTTGAATAGGACTGCCTCTCAAGCATTGCTTGATCCGGAATTTATATATATATTATATCCAAGTTGGTGAGCGCTTAGCGAAGTGCGCAGCAGAAAGGGATATCTATTGGTCGTATGTGTAGTATGTGCAATATGCATAGTATGTGTGATTATGCGTACGCGTGAAAGTCAGGTTATGACGCAAAGCGCTGGGTATGACTATGTTCCAAAATTCACTGCCAGCATTGAAAATTTACAGCGTTGAAAGTGGGCTATGAGCTGCGTTCAGCAGAAAAAGCAGCTTTGCAATTATTGTAAAATTTTTCAATGATTGGTTTATATATTTAGATTCATAAAGAATCAAAAGCAAGAACCAATTGTATTCAAGAATTTTACAACAGTTGCAAAGTTGCTTTTTCTGCTCAGCACAATCATGTATTATACATTTTCAGCACTGATAGTGAATTTTGGAATACAATCTATGTCGCATAATCGGCTCGAAACTAGTGATGCGAAAAGGCATATCATCACAAATTTTCAAAATGTTTACCTAAATGTTTATCTAAACATGCCTATGTAAGTCTGTGAAGTTTGCTTGGATTTTTTCTAATTCTTGAATCGTTATTTTGCAAAAAATATTTGTATATTGTATTCTTTTTATCATATTTTTCGGTAGGACGTTGAAAGTAAACCAGCTCTTTCTTTACTATTTTGAAAAACATGATAGAAAGAATAAAAATTATTTCTTGCGAAATAACAATTCAAAAGTTAGAAGAAATCTAAGAAAGCTTTCCACGAAGATTACAGGCATGTTTAGATCAACATGGTGAACATTTATTACAATAATAAAAAAATTTGTTTGAAATTTATAACCTGACTTTTAATTTATATCTCGAAAATAGTTAAGTTTTTGAAGAAATATTCTAATACAAAGATATTCAGCTGATTGACTAATACAATGATTAAAAAATAGCCCATTCTATTAAAAAAAAGTTCCTTTGGTAGTAAAAAAACCAAGAATATTTAAGGTTACTGAAGATCATCAAAGTATGTCTTTTTATTACAGTTTTGATAATGAGTGTTTTTCCCTTATATCTGTTTTCGAAATAAACATGGTGGACTTTTTATCAGACTCGCCCTGCATATACAATCCGATAATGATTACATGATCTCTTGTAAGTAGGTAAAGTGAACTAAATTGAATAAAAAAAGTTATCTACCATTTTACAATTTTTGCAATAATTAAAGAAATATTAATTCCTAAAGATAGCTGGGTAAACGCGTATTCTTCCAGTCTACCAGATGCAAGCGCGCGATGCGATATGACTGCCTAGCACGGAGAGATGCTTTTTTTTCACTGCTTGTGCGTTGCCAAAGCCATGCTATTCAGCGATTTTTTAAAATTAATATCTTATTAACTATTGCGCAAAATGATACAGGACTTTTTGATTTAATTTAGTCCGTTCTATCTGTTCATGAGACATGCGATCATTATTGGACACCCTGTGTATATAAATTGATACATAGGATGTCCCATTTTAATTTTCGCCTCGAAATATCTCAAAAAAATATGGAAAAATATTTTAAGCAAAAGTTTTATGATTATGACGGGAATATAAGACCAGTGGTTGAACGTTAGTAGTGATATTAGGCAAGGTTAGGAGATCACGTTGAATTTTTGTAAATGGAACTCTCCCATTTTTGCATATTCTTGTAATTTACCTTGAGAGCTTTTTAAAACACTAAAACAAAATATTCTTTTATTAAATATTTTTCGAGTTGTAAAACTTGAAAGTTTATAGTACCGCCGGTATTATCATCATCTAAAATGTCCAACCGACGGCTAAAATTTCTTGAATATTATTCAAGATCATGACTCGAATAACACTTGTCAAACTCAAGATCATTGGAGGTTCCTCTTATTTTTATTTTTACGTAAAAATGAATTTCAAAATGAAATGCAAAAATGAAAATAAGAGGAACAACTTCCATCTTGTCTTGATCTTGACAAATGTTATTCAAATCATTCTGAACAACATTCAAGAGATTTTAGCCATCGGTCAGACATTTTGGGTAATGTTATGGGCGTATCGTGAAATTTTTTTCGGGAATTTTTAATCAACTCAGGGATTTATCGTGCACTACTTGGAACGACAATCAAAAAAAGGATTTTGTTATTGTATTGAAAAGAACATCATTGCATCAATTTTGTTGTAATTTATAACATTTTTTAACATTAATTCCATTTGATTATTTTTACAACTTTTAATGTTTCTTCGTACTTCATTTTGAAGAGGAAGAATGTTACGTTTTGTACATGTAACTTTTACTTATTTTTTTTTTAAAGATTTTTTTTTAAACAATAATACAGTTACTACAAGAATGTATCAATTATAACCTGTATTATGTTTTTCATGACAAAAACCTTACGAAAATGTTCTATGTATCGTATATTTTGTCAAAACTCAAACTAATAGAAATATTAAAAATTATTTATATGATCTTATATAATGAGAAGAAAACAATATTTTATGTAACAGCAAAAAACACACAAAGTCAAAAATAAAGTTGTATGTTTTTTACATTTAAAAGTGAAAGAGAGGAGTTCAATATATAGAGTATGTACAATTCAAAATAAAATATTCTCATTAGTAAAGCAGTGAAAAATTATTAATACCAACCGATGTGAGTGGATGTGTGCAATCAGGATATCCGCTAACCCAGAACCCTCTCAAAATGAAATAATAAAAAATTTCGAAAGGAGGGGAGGAATTGAATCCCCCCCCGGATACACTTATGGATAATGTTAATGTCAGCAGTACTGTAAACTTTACAACTCGAAAAGACTTGAAAGAATATTTTGTTACAGTGTTTTCAAAAGCTTTCGAGGTAAACTACGAGAATATAGAGTAAAATCACTAGATATGGATCAGGCACTAATTCCGGATTCACTTTTTATATTTAAATAATTATAGTATTTTTTATTAAATAGTGTTTTTTATTAATAGTATTTATCACAAGCTTCTTTAGCATTTGTTTTATCTCTTTCAAGTATTAATTGAATTTAATTTATTAGGAACAGTGCAACACATTTTATTGATATCTTTATTTATTGATTAACTAATTAAATTGTTAATTGTGTGATGTTAATTAACGTATGTATCTTTAAAAATTCATTCAAAGTGTATAACATCAGAATTGTCTTACGGCTTTTGCAGGTAATAAATAGCGTTAGATTTTATAGAAAAAATTAACGTTACGTTGGTAAGCATGTTGTGCTCAATTGAGATTAAATGCCATGGGTGTTGTTTAATCACTACATTACAATACTTTTTGCGTAAATTTATTATAAAAATGTTTAAAAACTTGTCAAATCTTACAAGTAATCAGATTTATTTGTTTTAAGTATCAAAATAGAATATAAAATAGTATATATGTTTATATGAAAAAAGTGTACACGAAGGGAATTTTTTTTAGAGTTTACTTTGAAAATATGATAGTTGTGGGACAAAGAAATGTTTCGAAGAATTTTAATGTAAATCTCTCATTCATTAATGAAATTATAATAAAACTATAATAAAGTATAAAAGAAATTTGATTAATTTTACTGAAGTGCATAGTAAAAATCTTTAAAATATTGTATTGTACTACACTACCATATTTTCAAGATAAATTTTAAAAGAAAATTTTGTGTAATTACAATTTAACTGTTTTTTATTGCCAAATTTAATTTTTATTAATTTTTTTTAATTGTCATTTTTAATTGTCATTAATTTTAAATAAAACTTGAATGTCTTAAAATTGCATCATTATTAACAATTAGATCCTAAAATTAGATGTAGAGTATTACTTATAATTTCGATATATATATATATATATATAATGATATGCATGCGCAAATTATTTTTATTATTCTTATGGAATGTCTCCAAAAAAAATAAAGCATTTGATGCATTGATCCGCAATTATTAGGTGTACAACTTTGCTTCCGCCATTTTTTTCCGAAATTCGAGGCTTTATTGTAAAAAACTGGTTATACATTTATGATTCAAAGTATTATCCATCGCTGGCCATTACTTTCTCCCATCTTTCGGGTAGTATGAATCCCGCGTCGAAAAAACTGGTCATCTTTTGAGGCTATCCACGAATCGATCCAATTTTTTACTTCTTCATAAGACCGGAAGTGCTGGTCAGCCAGGCCGTGTGCATTGATCGAAACAAGTGATAGTCAGAGGCAACAACGTCTGGAGAATACGGCGGGTGAGGTAGGACTTCCCATTTCAACGTTTCCAAGTATGTTTTGACCACTTTCGCAACATGGGGTCGAGCATTGTCATGCTGCAAAATCACTTTATCGTGTCTCTCGTTGTATTGCGGCCGTTTATCTTTCAATGCTCGGCTCAAACGCATCAATTGCGTTCGATATCGATTGCCTGTGATTGTTCATAATACATTACGCCGAGCTGGTCCCACCAAATACAGAGCATTACTTTGGACATCAAAATCACCGTTCTTGAAGCGTTGAAACCACTCACGACACGTTCTTTCACTAATAGCGGCCTCACCATAAGTATTTGAGAGCATTCGATGAGCCTCAGCCGCAGATTCTTCATATTGAAGCAAAAAATTAAAACCTCCCGCAAATGACGAGAATTTGGCTCGTAAACTGACATTTTCAATCGAGAATAACTTTATGATGCAGACACAAATCGACTAATATTTTTATGGGGTTATGTTAACAGATGCCCAAGTTTATTGTATGACGTCTATTTATTATCTATTTATTTCGACCACCACTTACCGCTAAAGCCATCTATAGGAAAACGGCGGAAGCAAAGTTGTACATCTAATACATGGTGTCTAATTGTGGATACTTATCGTTACTTTATTTAATTTAAATTAAAACATATAAAACGATAATGAAATGGAATAAAATCATCCATAATCATTCAAAATCTTTATGATCAATTATGACTATTAAATATTTTATTAATTATTTGATATTGTTCTGGAAAAATGAATTTTTTTTTTTAAAGAGTGATCCACAACTAGTGGTTTTATCATATAATGGGAGATTTCATTAAAAAAATTCAACGTGATCTTGCTGTGACTTAATTGACAACACCACCTAAGGTCAAATCAATGATATTATCTTAGTTTCCCTCGAAGTCAGAACTTTTGTTTGAAACAGTTTTCTGAGAGTATTTTGAGGCGAATGTTAAAATTGTTGTAGAAG
>NW_017259583.1:1172680-1186705 GCF_001594045.1 Atta colombica | reverse complement strand
TAATCAAAATTGGTATATCAGTATAAATTATTTGTTATTCAGCACATTATGACTAATAATTGTTAAATGCATGTATTTAGAGAAAGAAAACCTTTAATCTTTATCAGATATAAATTACAGTTTACAAAACATGAACGCGTATATAGTGCCTTTATTTAAATGTATGTAATTAAATGTATGATAATTATTTAGATTAAGGGACTCTCTCTCGATGATCTTGACATATTAGGTATGAGAAAAAGTTCGTGGCGTTTTTCTTGTTATGGCATTAAAAAACACCACGAACTTTTTCCCACACCTAATGTTGTCAAGATCATGATTCTGAGTGACCTCCTACAGGTTTAGCCATCGCTCGTTATTCGTTAAAAATTTTGTTAGTAACAATTAAAGTAATTATTTCTGTTTTGCGTGAAAACTCAAATGTCTAGGCTTGGGGGGCGGGGGGGGGGAGTATGGCGGGAAGTATAAACCGATTAGGGGAATGATTTTCCATGCGAAGCGAGATCCACTTTATCTCCTCATTACTTAAGGATATCTGACTTTTCGCATGAAACTCCACTTCTACTCTTATCCAATGGCGTAACGACTTTTTATGTGGGTGGATCTTGCTTCGTGTAGAAAGTTAAACACTTCTAGGCAGGGGGAAGAAGTGAGATGGAGCTCATTTGAAAAATTAGATTCCCCCTTAGTCAGGGAGAATTGGAATCGTTTTGCATGCAAAATCAAATGTCCCTATATAGAGGGGAAGATGTGATGGATCTTGTTACGCATAGAAAAATATCGACCGCTCTTGTCTATTTTTTCGCGCAAAGCGGATGAAATAATTATTAACTTTGAATTAACTTTTTAATGAATAATGAGCAACAGCTAAAATCTATTGGAAGTCATTCAGAGTCATGATTTTGATAATATATGTCAACATCAAGATCATCGGAGGGGGGGGGGAGGAGGAGAGGGTCCCCTAATTTAAACAATCATTAAATTTATAAATATGGATTTATTTAATATGATGAAAATTGAACTGAGTGTACAGAATATTTTTCAAAGAATTTTTGAATATAATAAATTCCTATATATAAACAAATTATATAAATCATAATATAATTTTTATTCAAAATAAACTTAAAAATAAACTTTTTACTAGAAACTAATTTTTGAAACTAATTTTTATAACTAATTTTTTGAAAAATGTTATGTTACTATTAATATATGTACTATAAAACATTCTGTGTCATGAAGACTTATGTATCAGCAGTTTCTGCTTAAAGACAAGACTAAATATTATTTGTAAGGGGATATTAAATCGATAATGTAGTAATTTTCTCAATAATCTAATATTTCTCAGTATTAAAGTTGCATTTTCTTATAAAGACTATTTTATATAATCGAGATCAAAATATAAAATGATGATTATTATAAAAATATAAAATAATGCTTCGATTTTTTTAATTTCTACTTATTTTCCACAAGTGATATCTTATCGAGCATCTATTCTCTGTGACTAAGGAAGAAATAGATATCAAATAAAAATAGAAGCAAGAGAATGTTGAAGCTAGAAAAAATGTTTCTGAATAAAATTATCGTTATAAAATTAACAATTTATCTATTTCTTCTTGTATATATGTAAAATGATGTTTTTAATCGCTTCAATTACTTTAAACTCTTATTCAAAATAGGAGTCGACTGGAAATCTTTGACAATTCCTGCGTGCCTGCCCATCACTACTGATTACTTCCCAGATAAACGGAGTTTACAAAACGATTATGTTGTATCGGACTACAATCTTCTTCCAGATGATGTTAACGCTGATTTTGCTCAACAACGAGCAATATATAAAAAACCGCTTACAACTGTCGAAGTATTTAAAGAGTTGGTCTCACAGCGTTTGGCACAAGTATAAATAAAGCACTTAGTTTTATGTATTTTTATGTAATTTTTATGTAATTAATCTATGTATGTTTTGGAATAATCATATTATATTAAGAAGATCATATTATATTAAGGGTTTCCAGCTAATTATTTTACCATCACTTAACAAGAATCAAAATAATGCCGCTGGTAGCAATACCGTTCCAGCAATTAGTACAGTAATGCGTGGCAGACAGACTGAATCCGAACCTAAAGAAGAATATCTACTTAGTATTGGAAGAATTTTTCATAAAATATCACTGTTTGATAATTCTATAACAGTTACAAGATACCGTCCACGGTAAATATTATATAATTATAATTTATAATTTGATATTGAAATTTTTTTTCAACTAATTAATTGCATTGAAATTTAATACATTTCTTTATGTATTTAATTTTTAGTTTTTCAACCGGTTCAAAATTAATTTTGTCTATGATTATTATTTAATATCATTTTATAATTAAATTAAATTATATGTGTATACAATTTATTTTATTTTCTTGCATATAAAACTTTTCTAAACCTTTTCTAAAACTTTCTAATGGATTAATATATTGAAAATAAGATATAAACTTGTATTTAATACATAAAAAAAACATGTAAGTAAATTTTAATTATAATTAACGTTTTTTCAATGAAACACATTACACAAACACATAAATTCTAATATACAACAAATATTAGTAATAATTATGTTTGCAGGCATCCTTATCCACCCTTTAATATTCATTATCAATATCGATTTCATGCTCCGCATCATGATACGTATGAAGTCTCACGTGTGTCTTTTACCACAGAAAAACTTGAGACTTATAACTGGAATTATCTGGATCATTACATTTGCACACGAGGTCATACTGATTTTGCTTTAGTGGAAGTGAGTCGATTTCTAAAAGTCTGGGTATTATTAAGATAATACTAACTTAGATGTTTCATTTTATTTTAGGATCTTAAATATATTTTCTTTCAGGCTCTCAAATATTGGAGATTTCGAGTATTTCTGTTACCATATAATAATCCTGCGACTCGCAAAATTTTAGAAGGTTCTCCAAGATGTGATATATACACTACGCTTAGTAATGCTGAACAAGCATCATTGATGGACGGTTTTTTGCGCTTTATCGAGGGCTGGCTGAACAAAATACGACGACCGAATCCCAATAAAAACTGGGTAATTTTTCCCTCTCTTTGTATTTGTTATATATTTAAAGATAAATTAGTGATTCCCAAATTATTATTTATTTTAAATGTATAATTATTAATTTGACAAATAATAGAAGACGTTTCAAAAAGTAGTTGCATTGTAGTAACAAAACTTTATACTAAAAAAATATTGTCTATTTTTTTAAATTTCTAATCTTACAAGGGGAATATTAAGATAACTAATCTTCGATTTAGCTGAATTATACTATGTGTGTACATATATAATAATACATTATCAGGGAATGGAACTAACTCATTACTTACGACAAAGTTACAGATAGAAGTTACTTTTTTTTAGGTATCTTTACTGGTAACTGCAACGATAATGTAGTTACATTTTTTTGGTAACAGTAACGAATTTTATAGTTACTTTTATACTTATTTTATACACGATTGGACACGATTCGATTGGACACAAGCCATAGCGCTTAAGATTAGAAAGTCCCTAGGCATCTATTTGCTGCGATTGGTGGTCGATTTTAAAAAAGTAACGGAAAAATAATGAAAAGTTATTTTCTCAAGTAACGGTAACTACAATGAGTTACTTCTAAACTCGATAACTAGTAACGGTAACTTGTTACTTTTTCTACTTAGTAACGAATAACTGTAACTTGTTACTTTTAAAAAGTAACTTTCCATTTTCTTATTATGTATTAGGTATCCCACAATTTGTGATTGAAATTTTAAATATATATTCCTGACTTAAAAATAGGACAAAAATCCAAAATGTTGAGGCTATAATAGTTTTTAATTAATTCGTTATACATATTTAAAATAATTCGTTATACATATTTATTATTTTTCCTGTAATATTTATCGTGTAATATTTTTATGTTATATGTCCTGTAATATTTTTATGTATGTTGCACATGTAATTATTTTTTTTAAACATGATTAGTGAAGTATTTCAACATTATTGTATACGTTTTTACTTCAATCTCACGTAGGGTGAACATAGGCGTATAAACATTCACTTGTGTGATGTACGCGTGCGAAATATCAGCTCTGTAATTAGTTAACATTAATCGCTATTAATTAAAAAACTATTATAGACTCAACATTTTATTAGGATTTTTATCTCATTTTTAAGTTAGGAATATGTTATTAAAATTTCGATTATTAATTATGGGATACCCTGTATATACATATATAATAAGGCGCACTTGCATATAGTTCAATTGCACATACCATTCACATTGGCCGGTGTTCCTAATATTTTTTTTACTGTTTTACTAATCAGATTATATTATTTTAAGCCTTCGTGGTCACAATTCTCCTGAGAATTTTATGTTAATCGCACAGGAAGTAAAATGACCTCAATATTTTAATTGATTGCCATATTTACAGCTTTTGTTCTTTAAAATCGCCAAAATTAATGAACATATTTTAAACATTGTAAAATATGGAAATGCACTATGCAGCATGTGGCTTTTTAAACTTTTTAATTGTAACATATTTAAAAACAATCCCAAAGGCTAACATTCAAGAAACATGCAATTGAAGGTTGCACAAAAAAGATTATTTTAAAGTTCGAATAAATGGCAGTTTAAGTCCCGTTTAAAAAAAGATCTTAGAAATATAAAGTCTTATACCTTTTTTGGGTGTCCCCTGAACTTCAGGTCACCATGAAAGATTAAATTAGCCAGTTAACGATGTAGAATTAATAAATTCATACATCGTTCATCATATAATAAGTTCAGTTCTCCGATTAATTTGTGTTAAAGTTATAGGATGCACTTTTTAAGGTGATATTAAGGTGATGGAGTGACGGCCGAACTTGATCGATGTCGATAGTACAGACTTTTTAAATTCTAAATAAAAAAAGTCGACAACATCTTTAATTCATTTTTTACATTATATTCTGTCTCACTTAAACGTATATACATATGTCTTTAATTAACATATTGCAACACTATCTCTTGCAAGATTGAACACTAAAAACCACTGCTAAACACAGACTGTTTGCATGCACTGGTAAAACCGTTTAGTAAAAACCGTTTTAATTAAAAGTGATTGTTGGTGCCTGTTTACACGATTAGGCGCATTTTATCCCAAACATAAAGTAATTTTATAGAACTTGAAACCTGAGACAAAATATCCTTTGTCATTTCTTAATCTTAACATCTAAAGTTGGTAACATCGAATTTTGATACATTAAACCGATTGAAGACCATTTATACCGGCTTTCTTAAAACGGTTTAATAACGCTAAATCTATTTCAGAAGAGGTTTAGATTTAAAACGGTTTTAATAACATCGGTATTAATTCGGGAGTAAGCGCGTCTCAAAACTAACATTAGTAGGCACGTCCTGGTCATTTTGACTGAAATATATTTTTACACATATATGTGTTTTAACTAGAATACATATATGATTATAATGATATGATTATTATTATAAATAATAATTAATAAGAAAATGAGACTACAAACATTAATTATACTAACGTAAATAAATTTATACTATTGCGTACCGAGACGGACGTTTCTGTCTCGGCTTAGGTGTTACCTAATCCGAGGCGACTCATCCCTAATTTTTGTCAAAGTTTTGCCGAGTTTTTCGTGATTGTTTGCTTCTTTTTGATTGTTTCTTTCTTTGTGCCTGCATTTTTGAAATAATTTATGACTAGATCGTGGTCGGGCTGGGTACGAAAGCCAATAAACGAAAAAAAAGAAGACTAAGTGCGCGCGTTATCTTTTATATCGTTACAAACATATTAAATTTTATATACAATAAATAAATATGTTTATGTAATCTATTTTCGCATGTTATACGAAAAAACATTAACAAACATTTATGTAAAAATATAATTGTGCCAATAAATTGAAAGATATAAATAGAAAACGGAAGTGTACGACAAAATGACCATAGTGCGACTATTCTTAGGTTAAGGGATATTTACAGGACATCTAACATCGATTTTAACACCGGCGTTACTCTCGTGAATGCTTGCGAGACGCATCTTATAACTTTAACGGGTTTTCTATAATAAGTCATTGCCTAAGCTTTAAGAAATTGGTTAATCATAAGCGATTATTCTTCTTACATTCAATTGTGATTGGTTAATTTCTTATAATTTAAGATTTAAAACTTAAGCAATAACTTATTGTAGAAAGTCTATAACACGAATTAAGCTAAGAGCACAGACTCTTACATAACACATAACGCATAAAGCATAAGAAAATTAACCAATCAGAATCTTTTATTTTATGAAAAGAAAGGAAATAAAGAATTTTGATTGGTTTATTTTCTTATGGAAATTATGCATTACGCAAAAGTCTGTGCTTCTCACTTTAGTTGAAGGGCTGAACACAGACACGCATGTACGCACGCACGCAAACACACTACACTCACAAACACAATTTAGCTAAAACGGAGATTGCTCATCTTGATATTTCCCTTGTCAGTTTGTTTAAATTATCAGATTTTTGTTGTATTGTATAAAACTTGAACATATTGATATTGATATAAATCTTTTTAGGACATCCTATTATGTTTACAAATATTTTAATTACAGTTATTCCATTCTACATAATATTTATTTAAAGCTTGATAGTTTTGTTGTAAATTATGCTGTTGAGGAGATATGTTCTATTTTTTTATCTCAATATTTAAAAAACAAAAAAGATATAAAGATATTTCACGTATAAGAGTAATTTTCATAAAATTGGAATTTTTCTGTCTCACACTTTTAAATACATTTGAATACATTTGAATATTAAATTGTATTCTATTTTCATCATAGAGAAAAAGATAATTCTTTATAAAAACAGCTCAGATGATCTTGATTTTGAGATATGTTGTCAAAGTCTTGATTCTGAGACACTTTGTTTTAACAATTAGGTAATCTCTTATAATTTTTAAGATATTTACAGTTAAAGCTCCTGAGTACTCACTCCATATTGAGAAATGTATCATAAGCGACACATTGATTTTTCTTGTCATTTGTAAATAAAGAGAATTTGGATGAAATGAAATGATAACGTTGCTTTAAAATGCTTGTAAAAATGGACGAAAACTATCCTTATCTCTCTTGACAATCAGTAAATAGTTAATAAAAGGCACGTAAAGTGCATTTACTAGTTTTTACTCAATGCCTATTTTCATTTCACGAGTCTTTTTCGACTCTTTACTGACTGTCAGAGAAGACAAGGAGAGTCTTCGTCTATTTTTACAAGTGTTTTAAAACGATCTAATTATTTTGTTTCATTCAAATTCTTTTTATTTATAAATGATATGCAAGAAAATTCAACGTGTTATTTCTCGCTTACGATTCAATATGGCTGAAGTGATTACTCAGGAGCTTTAAAGTGTATAATTTCAATAAAAAAATTTAGTTAGAGAACAAACTCAGACAGACTTCGATTTTGATATATGTTATTGCTCATGAACTTGAGAAACTTTTCTTTCATATGTAGGCGATCTTTCATAGTTTCTGAGATTTAATCGGTTCTCGATTTACGGAAAAATTGTGAACCTATAAAATCTTACTCTTTACATCCCCGCTTGGCGGAAAGCACAGACTCTGTACAACTTGTAATACATAAGGTATAAGAAATTCGATCAATCAGAATTCTTCATGAAAAAGAAGAAAACAAAGGACTTTGATTAATTCATTTTCTAATACATTACATGTATTATACAAGAGTCTATGCTCCTCACTTAAAGATCATGGCACACAAAAAAAACTTAAACAATTAAGATATAAGTAGTAAGAAAATCAACTACCTCATTCATAATCTTGCCCAGCTGACCCTCCACCATTTCGAAAAACTGTATAGTTCAGAATTTGGAGCAATTTATAAGCTTCCAAACTCTGTAAAAAAAAAAATTTTGAGCTCGTCCCAATTAACAGGAATCTTAATTTAAAGATGGGAGTCCACTCAGTCCCCTCCTTCCCCTTAAAATTAACAATGGAAATTAACAATAAAAATCGCTCCTAGACCCAGAAGGCTCTTGACTAGTCGCAGCGGCCATGTTGGAATTGTGACGTCGAAGCGAAGAATGACACGTTAATTTATGTTGCGTGCCATTTTTAAATAAAGACAATTTGGATGAAACGAAATGACGAGATCACTTTAAAACACTTGTAAAAATCAATGAAAAATCCTTTCCTCCCTTGAAAATCGGTAAATGATCATAAAAAGTATATAAATTGAGCTTATATTCGGTAGAAATACACAATCCGGTTGTTGAAACGAGTAAAATATACGCTTTTACATATAAAATTCCAAAATAACTTTTAGTTTTTAGATAATTTGATAAGTATGAGACAAGTCACATTTTCACAATTAAGCAAATAGTAACGAAATGGGACGCAACATAAATTTCGTCGTCAAAACGTCACTTTTTCACGCCTATAAGTTCGGCTATTTATCATGCGGCGCTGTAATACACAACAAGGGCATGAGTCCATGTCCGTGTGCTTGCCTGCGAAAAAAATAAAAAGTTTATTCAAGTTTATTACTAAAAAAAAAAATCACGTTTGAGTATGACGTGCATTCTGATTAACAAATTTAAGTCACTTTAGCTATGTTTTTTTATTTAACATGCTAAAAAGTGTCCCATTGGACAATTAAATGTATAGAATTATCAGTACAAAATTGTTTTTGTGAATTTAATTGAAGATGTAAATATGATATATGTAAATAAATAATTTGCCAAATATTAATGTAACTGTTGAATATAATTGCAAAATATATTTTTCATAACACTAATTTAATACACTATATAATACTAATTTACTTTTATATTTGCGAAAGTTAGTGTTATATCTTTAACAGTTGCGCTAACATTTGACAAATTACTTATTAATTATTTGTTTACATAAGTCATATTTGCATCTGCAATTAAATTCACAACAAAAATTTTGTATTAATAATTCCGTACATTTAATTGTCCAATTGGACACTTTTTACAGCATATTAAATAAAGAAACATAGCTAATGTAATGACTTAAATTTGATAATCATGCGTTCCATACTCAAACGTGATTTTTTTAATAATAAACCGAAAAAATAAAAATTCAAGAAAGAAATAATTTCTTAAACTAAAAATTTCATGGTTACAATTCGAGATTTTTTAATAGCAAATTCAGTTTTTCCTTGATAAATTGATGTCGGAACTCTTAATCTTAAAAATTAGAGCTACAATGATTTTTTGAAAAAAAATTATTATCTCGGCTCCTAATAATCGGAGGATAATTTTTTTTTAAATTCGTAGAAAAATATCAGATTTCAAATGCTTCGCACGGCTATTTGATACGATGCATATTAACGAAATTATTTCTATTTTTTTATACGGAAAACGACTATCCACTTTTTAAAGTCGTTTTATAATAGTTTAATTACAAAAAATCGTTTATTATTAAATGATAGTGCAACTCTTGAAGAAGAAAAATTATCTCTGTAAATTGCTATGCGATTACTCAAAGATGAAGAAATTAAGTTTTCCGCAGATAGATTTTTAGTGAACAAATGGCTTTTTGCAAAAACTAATGAACATTTCAGGGCTTGATTTATTTGTCATTATGAGGATTACATTTTACGAGAATTTCAAAGTTTTATGTTTAAATCTCAATGAACAGAAAGCGAGTGAAAAAAAGCCTTTTTCAGTGTTTTTTATTTTTTTTTACTGAACTGATAAATCGAAATTTTAATATTCCACGTCTCATTTTATAGGTATTTCAAATATCTATATTTTTTATACCGAATTTTTTTCTATACAATCAATATCTTTCGTTTTATAAGCGAAAAACGTGCTTTTTGCAACTATTCGATTTTTTTCGCATATTTTCTTCACAAGTCTCAAACATACGCATTTCTTTCGAGACTTTCGTGAAGAGAAAGTGTTAGTTTATAATTTTTTTCCGGTAAAATTCTACTGAACTATTCTTGCTATTCGAGTTTATGAAGGAGAGATATACTATATAACGCGTATGAAAAGTCGTAAACAATTAAATATTTCGTAAAATGTTGCGTTTTAACATGATTTATATTATTCTGGATTAATGGGAGGAGTACACTATTACTACAATTTATTAAAATTTACATGTTATTTAGAATGCCCTTCGCCTCTTATTGATGTTTAGGCTGCCGAGCGGCCGAGAAAGCATTTTCGGTCGCTTGAAACAAGTGATTAGTGTGAGAAGGACTCGCTGTCTCGTTCACTCTCGGCGCGCCACAGACGAACACACGGACAAAAATAGTCCTTAATTTTTTAGCTGCAACCTCTTAAAAGGATAGGAGATGATTTTCCTGCAAGGAGTTGTAGCTCAAAAATCGATTTGTTTCGCGAGCTCCTAAATTAGCAGATAATTTCCTGTCATAAAATGATTTAATTTTTTATTCTGGAACATAGGTTTTTCTTGCGTAAAAAGGGCAAGGAGTGATTTTCCTGCTAAGGGGTTATACCATAGCTCAAAAATTAAGGATTATATATTTTTGTACCAAATTATGCCAGAATCATATTCATTAATGAAGTTTTAAATGTAATCTCATTTTCAATGGCTTACTTTCTTGAGTGTAGATTAGTTTTGGGATTGTTTTGGGAATAAGGGATAGAACTCGAAAATCGGAAGAGTACTGATTTAAGAGTTCAAATAGAGCTTCTAATTCTGAGCCTAGGAGTTTTCTATTGTTAATTTTAAAGGATGGAAGGGGGAGGGGGAAGGCTGAGTGACTCCCACCTTTAAATTAATTTCTATGGTTGAACCAGTGTACGCTTTTGGAACTTAAAATGAAATAGGTATGTTTGATATTTGTTGAAAGCGAGAAAGAGCCTTCTAATGCAGTCTAGTGCAGGAACAGAAAACAGACCATAAAATTCCTGCTAATCGGAACGAGCTCAAAAAAATTTTTTTGCGAGGTTTGGAAGCTCTTTAAATTGTTTTAAATTCTGAGCTATGCGTTTTTTTTATCTCGACATGATAGGTGGGGAGGGGGCAACAGATGGGACAAGGGTATTCATAACCTTGCTTTAAGAGACCCTAAGTCGTAAGCTGTAAGAAATTGACTTCAATCGATCTCAGTCGATTATTTTTCTCATATTCAATTGTGATTAGTTAATTTTTTAAAGTTTTTTTTTAACGGCTTATAGCCTCTTAAAGCAAGGTTGTGGACAAGATAAACATGTTGGATTGACTGTTGCTTACGTTATGATGTTACGATCTCTAATGCAGGGAATGGGAGCAACTCGTATTACTTGTGATGAAGTTACAATTACAAGTTATTTTTTTGATAACTTTACTGCCTTACTTTTTTTTAATTGTAACGATAATGTAATTACATTTTTTTATAACGATAATAAATTTTACAGTTATTTTTATCGTTACTTTGCACACTGTAAAGTTTCACTTCGTTCTTCCGTGCCCAGGACGTCGCCAATGATGCACGCTGGCGAGCGCGGCCGACTAGACGCGAAAGATTTGTGTTAGGGAAGGAGAGAGGATCAGATTAGAATAGCTGTTTGAGTTCAAGTCCATGAATACATTTATTCTCTACTGTACGATATAGAATTTAACGGAGCGCGAAAGAATCTTATATCCGTAAAAAGGATTTTTGAAATATATTTTAAGTAATAAAAACAAATAAATTACTGTTGCTTACGTAGGACTTATTTGTCCCACGATTCGTTTACGATTCGCTCCGACTCGCGCTGCTCGAATGCTCCGGAATATTCGCATCATGCGTGATCTGTCAGCCGCTAATTGGTTCCATTTGAGTCCGCGCGGCAGTGACGCTCCATCTAAGCAGTGGTGGTCGCCGAGATTTTCTTACACACGATTGGACACGATTTGATACATTTTTTCGACAGTTCGTTTGTGCACAAAATTATTATCTACAGCTTGATATCTGCGCACAAATATAAAATTAAGGTTAAGTTAAATAAAAAAATAATTTGTATCTTTTAAGCAGAGAATTTTTATTTTAAAACAGAGAATTTGTTTAAAACAGAGAATTTGTTTAAAACAGAATAATACATATAAGCAATCGAGCTGTAAGCAATAATACATGTAGGCAATCGAGCTGTAAGCAATAATGTATGTAGACAATCGAATTGTAGATAATAATACATGTAGGTTTCTCTGAAATTTTTGTTTGTAGAATTAATTGAGCTGAAATAAGAATTTTTGTGCGCAAATAAATTATCGATAAAAGTGATGTAGGCAAATGCTGTAGACAATCGATTTGTAGATAAAAGGAACCATCTCGCAACTAAGCGGTCAGTCGTGCGAACGTTTTGATGGATACTGTTAAATGGCATGGACTCGAATGAGTATTGCAGTGATTCGTGAAATCTCTTAACATTTACTGCGGTATTCTTAAATTGAATCCGATTGATGAGAAGTCAATTGCAAATTCGATACAACGTCATTTATATCCGTAAAAAGGATTTTTGAAATATATTTTAAATAATAAAAACAAATAAATTTATAAAATATAAATTTATAAAATCAATATTTAATTTAAAGTTAAATTATTTGAACAAATAATATTAAAACATCAATTGATAGATATTTCCAAAATTTCTTTTCTGTCACAATATTAGAAAAATTTACATGCGCATTAATAATAGAGATTTCACGAATCTTTGTAATACTCTTTTAGTAACGTGCCGTTTAACGGTATTCGTCAAAGTGTCTGTGCGGTTACGAGCACAAAGCATCGCAATATGTTATAAAATATTATAAGGTTCGACTGACTTTAGAACGGGCTTTATTCAACGTTAATACAAGAGACGAGGTTAGGATTATGTTGCAAGTTCAGTTTACGAGAGTAGATTGACTTAATCAGAACTAGAAGGATATTTACTTCGACTAAAGCAGTAGAGTTTCCTATAAATTCTAATGTGAGATAACGTGAGATTTTCATACCAAAAATACGTGATAGGGATAAAGATATATGACGATGACCCTAGAATCCGTTTGGAAATGGGTCATAAAATATTTGTAAGACTGAATTTCAAAGGGGTCTTCAGAGTAGATAAAAAAAAAGGAAAAATGATAGGTGAAACAAATAAAAAGAATAGCCGGAAATAAGATTGTAGAATAAGGAATATTTAGAAAAACATGTGTAGAAAACTTTATGTTAAAAACGTGATTTAACAATTGTTATGTGGCACATAACAGCGGCTAATCGCTTAGTTACGCCGCACTTGACGTCATCATTTTCATGTTCCATAATTGGACGTTTTCAAAGGATCACCGTTTAAAAACTATTGATAACATTTTATTATTGATTTTTAACTCACTTTTTTGTGAGAAATATGTGTTTTCTCTTGCGGTTGATCTGAATCACCCTCTATAGAGACACATAATATTATATTATAACTATATATATTATTATTATATATTATTATATATTATTGTCGAATTCGCTCATATTGCAAAGCAAAATATATGATAAAACAGTTAACAATCGAACTCAGTAAAGAAATTATAATTAAAGTTTTAATACATTTATTAAAAATAATAAAAAAATGAACAATGAACGTTTCGGAACCACGAATCCTTCAGCAAATTTAGCAATAAAGTAGAAAATTTTTCTTATCGATACATAATATGTATAATAGATTATTATTTTTATAATAGATTATTCATGGAATTCATGGAATTATATTGGTGATAAGAAATATAACAGAAAAATTGCTTGAAACCTTGTTTCAATCTTACTCGTTAAATCTTACGGTTAAATATATTTGCAGATTGTCAACTTATGTTCGCTTGACAATGAAAATTTGATGATCAAAACACTGGACTAATGTATTATTCACATTGGAAACAAGATTCCACATTTTAATTAGAACATTTTAATTAGAAGTTAATCTCAGTATCTATTGTAACAAGGTTTCAAGCAATTTTAATTGTTATTCATTTTTTATTATATCGTTAATTCCATTAATTAATTTATG
>NW_017259583.1:1169863-1172580 GCF_001594045.1 Atta colombica | reverse complement strand
TATAAATATATAATATATATAAATATATATATATATAATATATATATGAAATATATATCAAATAAATATATATATAATAATAATATATAAATATAAATAATATAAATAAATATATATATTATTCATTTTTTTAGCTGCTTTTGTGATAAAACTAATAGCGTTTTTCACTGGCCGCACTGAGTATGCAATAAAAACTCAGTGGCAATAGACACTGCATGAGGTTGCCACGAGAGTGTTACTAAGGTATTACTACTCCTCCAATCGTTGTGGAAAATGTCTGTCTAGCCAAGCTCAAATAGTTTTGCCATAAGCTGGACACCCATCGAATTGAAACTACAATCTGTTGCTGCAGGTCTTCTAAATATTAATAAGAGAAATCTCCAAAAAATCTGTATGCATTTAATCTGTATGCATAAAATTTCTGGCTGCATTTAGTTTGTCGGGTAAAAAAAATGATCTCACTAGTTAAAAAAAAAAAACAAAAAAATTTTCACCTGAAAACAGAGTTATTATTATTATTTTCATGTACGATTTTAGCAACGATAATACTTTAGAGGCAGTGCAAGAATGAAGCATCTACATTTTGTCTTTTTTGCTATTTTTTTCAAATCGAAGCAAAAACAAGCACAGGATTTTTTTCTTAGTTTATCGATTCCCTATACGTTCCCGAAGTTCCAGACACTTTATAATACGATATATTTCATATGTCCATTTATCTCTTTTTTGTAAAATTATTGTTTAGTATGATAAAAAAAAAAATAATAATGAGAAAAAAATGTAAGAAATAATTAATAAAATAAATTGCGAAAATGATCTTTTTAATTATCTTTTTACATTTTCTCATTATTGTTATTTTTTTTATATTTTTACAAAAGAAAGACTGACTATGGATATATACATATATATATCTATATATCATATGTCCACGGACACATTTTATACATAATTTTATATGCATTTATGTGTGTTCATATATGAACAATTTTTACTGAGATATTGTTTCATGTAATGTTTCATGGAACCATAATATGCAAAAATAATGAAAACATAAGTTATATGTACTTATCTTATCCATAAGGTTATATACTTTATAAAATTTTTGCTCTTTGGAATTTTCCAAATGGTGGATTATTTTTGAGGAATTCTTCTTTATCACTGCTAGATGAAGAAAGTAAATTCAGCAGTTCAAATGCTAATTGTACATCCCGCGCAGTCATATTGAACTGATCTAGCATCGTCTCTCGGAATTCGTGTCAAATTCTTGTAGTAACGTGAAAAATTTGACACTAGGATTCCTAATGAAGTAACACGCACCATTTTCGTGTGCACTGAAAACGCCCAGTGAAAAATGTTGCCCGTGACGAGTATGCAGTCAGTGCGCACCAGTTCTCCCAGTGAAAAACGTTATAACATATGTTCTATGGAATGTTTTAAATCAATTAATTATTAATAAAATTTTATAAACTCAATGAAAATGTGTGTGGACAAAATCAACACTATCAAATAATTCCAATTTTTTGAGAGTTACTCATAACACGGAATATAAAAAATTCTTGACGACAGATTTTTTTTTCTGATTTATATACGCGTGCATGCGTGCGTGCATGCGTGTGGAGTGTTTCAACAACTGTTATAATTAAATACCTTAAATATTTTCGGATAAATTTTCTAAAACCGACTACCTCCAATTTCGATTAAACTTTTATAACATGCTTCGTTAAAATGAAAACTCTTAAAGAGATTTTTGACAACTTCTAAGGAAGTCATTTTTTTAAATTGAAATAGTAAAATGAATGGTAAATATTTATATTAATGATGAGAAATCATCAATTTTAATGATCTAAAAATATATTAAAGAGAAAAGCTCTCTTATTTTTCTGATATGTAATGTATTAAATCTTCGCCTTACTAAATAAAGTTTACTTACTAAATAGAGTTTACAATATACTAGTAGCGTTTTCGGCCGCATTTGCACCAACTTTGGTTGGTTGGTTAATCCAACCTTGATTGGATTAATGACGATTGAATTAATCTCGTACTGTCAGTGACGGATTTAGATAGAAGCCTATAAGGCACTATCCTTCTAAGGACCAAAATTAAAAGATCGTTTCTTTTTTCACCAAATTCTGAATTGGTGTACACTGATGTAGTAAGTTAAATACAGGTATAGTTTGTTTCACTTTAACATATTGCACAGTTCAACTATTACAGAATTCTTCGAAATAGAATGAATGAAAAATTAATTTTACATTTATGCAGGATTGCCAGTTGTGACGCATTTTTGCCAATATGGCATTGAAGTAGTGCTTTGGCACACGAAATAAAATTTTGACGTTTTGATGAAAAAGTGATACCTTTCGATAATCTTATTTTTTATTGTTCATTTGTTTTAAAGGAACGTCAAGAAATATAGAGTTTAGGGTGAAAAAATGTGTAAATCCGTCACTTTGTGCTGGCCTATTGACAGAACATATAATGTAAATCAATAGTAGAACTTAATCCAACTCAAGTTGGCGCAAACCCGCATAGGATTGTAGCGAAAACGCTATAAGAGTAATAAATAAAAAGATTAGACAGACCTCAACACAAGATAGTGCGTATATTTAATATATCTATTCAATCTTCGTCTTACTAAATGTAGTCTACAATATACAAAAATAATAGATATTGAAATGATTAGACAGATCCTTACGCAAAGAAGGTATTATGTACCGTTT
>NW_017259583.1:1151086-1169763 GCF_001594045.1 Atta colombica | reverse complement strand
ATTGTCTAAGTAGAGCTTACACACAAACGATTTATATCTCATTGACACATCACTACATACAGAATGTAATAGGTATTTCAATATCTCACGCATATATATATATAAATTTTCGTATAACAATAACATTTTAATTAGATATCTAATTTGATTCTAAGAACTCTACGTTATTTCTTCGTGTAAACTATTAGTTTGTGGACTACTATTTCGTAAGTACAGATTGCACAGCTTTTATATGATGCAAATATTGTCACGATGTGACAGCTCTAGAGCGCCATATTGGATTAAGAAATGATAAAGATTTCAATTTTGAAACTTTTTGATGTTCTTGGAATAAACTCTACTTCACAGATACGTATTAATGCGTATATTTTAATCCTGGAAAAAGATTTTCGAATCTGTAAAAGAGGAAAAAATTGTTATACAAAAATTATATGGTTTAGTTAGTAATACAGGCAGCTTTAGGATCCCCTTAAGGACTTCATTTTAAATGAAGTTTTTTTTACAAAATTTCGTCGAAATCGAGGTTTTCGGAAGTTCATATTTTCGAATTTCATATTTTCGAATCTATAAGATTCAGAGAAAAAAATTATATAATTAAAGTTGCACAATATGAAAAAGGCTATCATATAGCAACAATAATGTTTGTCTAGGTAGACGCGCTTCGGAGATTTCAACTTAATTTTTAAAATGGAATTATATGAGATGATTTTTTTTATGTCCAAGTTCTGCATGGAGCTGAGGGAGGGAACGTAGCAGGAACCGAATTTCTAATCGATTTGATCGCGTCCAAATTCCGAATCATAAAGAAGCTGTAGGGAAGGAGCGACGCAAACTGGGAGGCATTTCGCTTCGTTCGCTCCATTTCCTGGAGCTCTCGAGGAGCCAAGGGTGGGGAAAATGAAGTGGAAATTTCTCTCATAGTCAACGCCGCTGAGCACTCACGAGTCAAACGCACTAATTTAAAGAGTGCAAACTGGGTCAGTGTGCCACGAAGGCGCACTTTAACGCCAGACATGTCGGTGCATTCGTGTGTTCTGCCTTTTCACATGGAACTTAATCCACGTGACCGGGGAGAGAACCAAGTGCAATCACGGGAGGACTAGGGGTGAATATAAGGAAAGTTAACCGAATAAACAAGGCAGAATTTTACAATAATAATAATATGATTAAAAAAAGAAAATGGAGGTTAATACATTTTTCTTTAAGATAAAGTTAGATCATAATTATACACAATACAACTTTCTTGATTCGTTATGTTTAACATATGCTTGTACGCATGTATGTGCGTGAGTGTGTAACGCAGGCGTTACATCGAGTGCGGAGGATTTGGAAAGGGAGTGTTCAGTCTCAATTGAGATGAAATTACAAAGATGACGCTCCTGTTTTAATTCAGTCATTAATTAATGTGACTGAGAAGAAGTCTCATTTATATCAAATAAGATCTTGAGCGCGTGGATGGTTGATCGCAGCGTGATGATCGCGAGTCTGTATTCGAGGCTACAAGGAGATGATCCACTATTTTGTTGTAAGAAATAAACATGCCATATTGTATTAAGCGCAAAGTTATTTTAAACATATCACAATCCGAACAAAACATAGGCCCGAGTCAGAACAAGATGACAAGACAACCTCCAGGACTTTATGAGAAAATTTTGAAATAGCGATCACAACCCAAACAGCTTTTGGTCCTTCGAGGACCGGATTTCGGCTTTGGATCTCACACGAGATTAGGAAGTGCTACAAGAACTTTCGCGATATTACATGGTGATTGAGTGCAAATCGGGATATGAACTTAACAAATCTGATGTTTTAACTATTGAACTTTTCGGATATATCTCAATTTCGAGAAGCCTCGAAATCGGATACAATAACGTACAAAAGAGTGAAAGAGACAAAGATACAAGAATCATATCACGAGATAACACGAACAGTAATGATTATATATGAAGACTATTTTCTTTCAGGTGCTATCTATGTGTAAGATACGTGTGTTTGCGTACATATATGTATATAATAAGAAGGCATTTTCGATATTCGGTAATTGAAGGAGGTTCTATTCAATACCAGCGTTCATAATTTTGATATATCTTATCCTATGTAATCTTTGGTCTGTGTCAATATCCTATAAAATAGCAGTATCGATGAAATCTCGTACAAACACGTGGTCAGGTTAAGATTTAGAATATTCATTTCACACGATTTAGAACATTCTTATCTAGATGGATATAATCGAGAGATTATATCGCAAGATATAGCAAACTCGTTTACTAAAATTCGAGCCTTTCTTTGAGTGGTTTGATGACGTACAGTCAACAAATTGAGAACGTGATACTAGAGGAAGATGAGATAACAGTGGCTAAACAAGAACGTGAGCAATTCGAGGCATTATATTTCTAATTAATCACACGAGCACGGATTATCGTGTAAGAAACAGGATGAGCTCGAGAAAGTCAAGTTACAATACAAGAAGTTACAAATGTCTGTAATGAATCGCAGGTGGGAATAAAATTACCAGTTATTAGACTGCCAGAATTTGATGGTTCTCCTGAACGTTGAATAAAATTTAGAGATAAGTTTCAATCGATGATTGATGATAATCGGACCTTAACAAAAATCCAAAAATTTTATTCCTTGGAATCTGCTAATACCGGGGAATTATGCACGAATTATCGAAGCTCATTTCAAATTATTCATTATATGAACAACCTTGAAAGAGCGTTTTGAAGATCAGAAGGCATTGTCGCACTATCATGTACGAGGTTTATCCGAACTTTCTGTAATGAATGATAAAATTCTGATGGGCGAAGAATTCGCACATCATTGCGTCAATTGATTAACCAAGTAAAATTATCTTCTAGCGTTGAAGAATCTAGGTGAAGGTGTTGATTATGGGGATAATCTGATGGAGTATTTACTCTCCCCGAAATTAGATGCATATTCCAAACGAGAATACGAGAAGAAAGTATTGCAACTATCGGAAAAATCGAAATTTAAGGAGATTATAGAATTTTTGAATGCACATTACAAATATCTCGAGCACAATAATATCAACAAGCAAAATGTCATGAATAAGGACATGCTAGCATCTATGAAGACATTAAAATTTCGAACGAACAAGTCGGCGTTGCACAAAAAACGAGTCTGAGCTGCAAAAACAACATCTATCATTGTGGAGAATTTCTCAAGCTTCCAACGCAATCAAAAATTAATGAAATTCAAAGGCATTAGTTATGCTTTAATTGTTTGAGACTTAATCATCAAAATAAGGACTGTACATCGGGTTATTGCAAGAAATGTACGAAGAAGCATAACACATTACCACACCGTAAAGAATCGTAAGTGTCAGTGAAGACTAACACAACTATGGACACAAATCTAATCAGCAAGGAAGATGCTAAACGAAACGTTTCGTGTAATTACACATTTACGGACGGAGATGCCAGTAATATTAGCGACGGAGATAGTCAGTGTGGGAAGAATCACAGAGTAATTTATGAGATTGCAGAGCTTTATTGGATGGAAAATCTTAATCACACTTTGTAACGCAGAATTTATGCGATCAATTGAATCTGGATGTCTCAATCAATCAACCTCTACCAGGGCTTGGTAATCAGCAAACTTGAATAACAAGATTGAGCTCAGATTCAAATCCAAATATAATGCTTACGGCGCGAAGATAATTTGCTTGGTGATTAGAAATATCATAGGCCACATGCCAAATATATCAATTGATTTATCCAGCCTGAAGATGCCTAAGAATCTTACTCTAGCAGACCTTCAGTTCCATCAGCCAAGGCAGATCGACTTGCTCGTAGATGCTGAATATTGTTGGAATATCCTTTGTGTGGGTCAGATGACCACAGGGCCATCACTCCCTATCATGCAAAAAATGAAGCTTGGATGGGGTGAATGAACTTTTAATTCTCTCTTCAAACAGAAGTTAACCCAAGAAATATTGCAATGCAGTAACAAACAACAGCATCCAACAGCTGCATGATCAAGTTGTAAGATTTTGGGAGCTAGAGAAATGCTAGTAGCTAGTAAGGATTAAATGAGAAAATTCAAGATGTGAAGATTTCTGTGTTATTATGATTCGTAATGAATCAGGCAGATTTATAGTGATTCCTTTTCGAGAAAATCTTCTAGCTTTTGGCAAATTGAGAGAGAAAGCTCAATGAAGATTACTAGCCTTAGAGAAAAGATAACATTCTGATCCATCTTTATTGGATGAATATAGAAAATTCATATGTGAATACGAAACATCAGAATACATATGTCAAGAATTCCTCAGAGTATCCACAGGGATTGAAGCTGCATGCTATCTTCCGCATCATGCAGTCAGGAAAGAGAGTAGCACTACAACTAGATAGCTCAGGATAGTGTTTAACGGCTCTGCTAAAACTACATTTGGTCTGTCGATCAACGATGTGTAATAAACGTCAGAGAAGATTATATTTTTTCGATTCTGTTGAGGTTTTGCAAAATTGTAATATTTGCTGACATTAAGCAAATGTATCGCCCAATACTTATTAAAGAGGATCAACACGAATTTCAACGAATTTTCTGGAAATATGAGGACTCTACAGAAATCGAGAAGTATCAGCTCAATACAATTACTTATGGAATGATATTAGCTCCCTATTTAGCTATTAGATGTCTACAACAAATAGCAAGGAACGTTGATTGTCCAATCAATGTCATATTGCATGCAAGCAATGTAATATTGCATGATTTTTATATGGATGACTTTCTATTTGGATCAGAATCAGTTCAAGAGGCTCAAGAACTGAAACAGATTGTGTTCAAGTTATTAAGTGATTATGAACTTAGAAACTGGGCGAGCAATCAGGAAGATATCGTGCATTCCAACACAGATGAGTCATGTCAACTTCCTCTGAGTGATATAAAGGATACAAAGACCTTAAGACTATTATGGAATCCAGAGAAGGAGAAACCTCTCCTAGGTTTTGTACTAAATATTACCATATCAGACAAGATTACAAAACGAATGATCTTGTCTACAACCGCATGCATTTTTGATCCATTTGGATTGATCGTTCTCATCATTCTGACAGCAAATTAATATTTCAGCGATTGTCGCAATTAAAGATAAGATGGGACGAACTGTTGCCGCAAGCATTACGCACCACATGGAAACATCTGTTTAGATTGTTAGGGTGTTTTTGTATTTTTATGGCTTCTCTAGAGACAAAAACACCCTAACACTCTAAATAGAGATAATAGCTACAACATAAATAAAATATGGAAAACTAGAAATTTTCCCGGTTATAAGACCGATTTCGCCCATCTCCTCCCTCCCCTTCATCCACAATTCTCTTCTTTCCACTTCAACAAATAACATAATATAAAAAGGAACGACCCGGAGGAATAGCTCAGTATCAGGCTGCTCCTCGTTCTGATGAAGTGAATTGCAAAGTTCATAAAACGTTGACATTCCAAGAACGGAGGAAATCCGCGAAATCGCATAATCTTTATATAAAAAGCACTCATAGAAGCCTCAAGAATATTAAGGAATATCAATATTTTTGGTGCGACTCGACGATTGTTCTATGTTATATTTCTGCGGAACTAGGTAGATGGACGACATTCGTCGCAAATCGAACTGCGGATTAAGAGATAATCAATAAGAATTGGCGCCATATACCAACAAACGAAAATCCAACAGACTTAGCTTCCCGTGGAGTCAGTTATGGAATTACAGATTTCGACTCTGTGGTGAAATGTACCACATTGGCTGTAGAAGGATATTTATTCGTAGCTTAAGCTAACCAATTCATTATACCTGATATACCTGATATATCGAAGAAGAAATGGAAACTAGTTATTGGTTTAGTACTTACTAACATCTCTGAGGAATTTGGTCAACGTTTTTCATCATTTACACATATATGCAGAGTATAAGTACTACGTATAAGTACTACGTTTCAGTGGAAATAGTCATAAACCGCAATCTATATGTGAACACGGAACTTTATCAGTGAAGGAGCTCCAGACGAGTGAATATTGATTGTTAAAATTAGCCCAACATCAAGACTTTAGCTTGGAAATATTTAGTCTTCAAGAAAATCATAACATGCCAAGGAAGAGCCCCCTGATAAACTTGCAACCATTTTTAGATGAAATGGGTTGTCTCAGGGTGGGCAGTAGAATTCGCAATGACTCAATTTGTTTGAACAACGGCATTTGTTGATTGTATCTTATAGAAACATCGCATAACGAATAGTTGAACGAGAACACCTTCGTTGCTACACGCTCTCAGTTAGTATAAGCACCTTTGAGAACTTTGAGAACTAGATTTGGATTACATCCGGAAAGAGCTTCATCAAGAAAATATTGCACAGATGTGTAAAATGTTCCGTGCCAATCCAGTGTCTTCGTCCTACAGGATGGATGACGTCGCTAAGGCTAGGATTACTTTTTCTCAGGTGTCGGACTATGCTGGTCCGTTTTACATCCGCGACAGGATTCGCAGCAAAACAATTACAAAATTTTACCTTTGCGTTTTTGTATGCTTTTCTATGAAAGCAATGCATTTCGAATTGGCTATGAGTACTCAGGCTTTTCTGAACTTTTTGAAACGGTTCATCGCGCGAAGAGAGTAATGCCAAGTTATTTACAGCTTGACAATGGAATCAATTTCATTGGTGCTGCTAATCGAATTAAGCGCTATACTCAGAAGTATATACAGCGCTATATACAGAAGTAAATCACACAACTACTAAGTACGAGATTTCTTAGATCAGGATCAAATTACATGGCATAATATTCCATTCTATGCTCCATTTCAGTGAATTGTGAGAAAGTGTGGTCTGCGAAATATCTTTTGAGATGCATTTTTGCTGATGTACCATTAACATATGAAGAGCTATACACAATGTTAATACAGATTGAATTCGCTATATTAAATTTCTGACCGCTATTTCCTCTGTCTTCTGATCCTAATGATCTCTCTTACACTTGTTCATTTCCTTATTGGAGATTCTTTAATGATTTTGCCACAACAAAATTTTCAGGATTCAATTGCAATCGATTTAATATATATGAAAGGTTTTAACAAGTGATTCAACATTTTTTCTGGATGGACGATGAAATGTTGAATATTTACATCAGCTATCCGATATAAATAACCAGTCCAACCAGACAATTCAATTGAACCTGGAATGGTCTTACGAAAGGATAAAATAGCTCCTATACAATGACGGTTAAGACGTATTGAAGCAGTTCACCATGGCAAGATTATTCGAGTGATTATTGTAAGAACGTCCACAAAGAGCATTTAAAAACCTGTATCTAAGATTTGTTTTTTATCCATCGAAGAATCCAAGACTTCAACTCTGATTGTAACGAAACCATTGTTTTCAATACTAAGGATTGTCTAATTCATCATCTATTTATTCACTTACATTTTTTTGTTATATTTCTCATGCAGGATTACTTGTAATAAATATTTTAATTATTGATGTTACTTAATCACAAGCAGTACCGTTTATTTCAGATTGTTTACTCTTGATTCCTGTTTAGTTATATTGGAAGCTTTCAGAATTCTAAGCTTCCAAGGTGGGCGACATGTTTGATCTCAGTTGAGACCAGACAGTTGGCAATTAGAAGGATTTAATTTAATTAAATTTAATTTATTTGTGCATCATTAATAAAAAAACAAAAACATACAACATACAGAGTTAAACGAGAAAAAAATTTAGTGCACAAAATGATGAGGCACCAGCAAAGTCTGCTGTCTAATACTTACCAGAAAATAAGAGTAAAGAATTACAGAATAAGAAAAATTTTCATAGCACTTTCTCACAATCACAAAAGCGAAACGTAAAACATAAATTACAATATAGTACAAAAAGTTGGATTACAGAATATAAAAACGTAACATAACATAACATAGAATAAATTTAAAATACATTAATATTGAAAATTGAAATGATACGAGACTGAAATACAATAATAGTGTGCAAGTAGCAAAAAAAATCGGTAGCGCTCAAAGTAGTGTGGGAAGGTTGAAGACAACGCAGATGCGAGAGAGAACGTTTATGATCATGGGAGATTCAGCGCTTCGTAAAAAATAAGATATACAATACGATCGTGCGAAAAGAGGAAAAGGAGAGGGAAGAGGATGGCGCTCCTGTTCGTTTAGTTTAGTCGTTGTGACTGAGAAAAGATCACTCATGTATATCGATTAAGTAAAGTAAGATCCTGAGCGCTTGCGTGGTCGCAGCGTGATCGCGAGTCTGTATTCTAGGCTACAAGGAGACGGTCATGTCTGCTATTCTGTTGTAAGAAATAAACGTGCCATATTGTATCAAAGTTATTTTAAACATATCATATTCCGAACAAAACCATTCCGAACAAAACGTAGTGCCGAGCCAAAGTAAGGTGACAAGGCAACCTCCAGGACTTTATGAGAAAATTCTAAGATACGCTACAGCGTGTTCAAACAAGGAGTGAATTAAATTTGAGGGAATTTATATGGTTGGAAAGAAAATGGATTGATGGGAATGAGAGTTGTACGGAAATCGAAAAGAGACAGATGGATCCTTCGATGCGGATTATCACCCAATCGTTGGAAGAAGGACATGTTCCGATAACTGATTGGCGTTATGAAAAAGGAGGGAAAAAGCAGAAGTATAATCCATCAATTTGGATGAGACGAATTAAAGAGATGGAGACGGGAGATTCCTCCAGTCGGGGATGGTGGTACTGGATGAAACAGGGGAGGGACTGGATGGGAAGAGGTCATTGAAAAAATCTGGAGACGGGTTAGAGATGGGCGAGTAAGAAATTTCTAGATACGGCGATTGAGTCGAGGCCGGCGCGGTGGTTGAACTAGCGAAGATTTTCTATGTTCTTGGGAGTTTTCGACGGTGATAGAGTGAACATGGTCGATGCGTCGGCGCGTATTATTAATTCCCGCGAGGCGACGAGGGGTGAAAGTACTGCGAGGACGCATTAAAAATTTATTTGTTTTTAAAAAGGGGAAGAGGGCTTGCGGGGATACTGTAAGATCAAAGACTTACTACTTAGTGATTGTGATGTGTGAGATGCCAGAGACTGTCAAATGTGGGAGTGCTGCCGTTTATTTCGTGGATTCGCTCGATCCGTGCCGTTGAACTTATATTGATAGAACGGGTTACTGTTTGCATTGATTCTAATCACTAGGGAAAAGATCTTCGAGAATCGGATGAAGCCTTTTTCAAAGGTCCCGACACAACTTTCGCCTCTGGGAATTCTTCTCGAGGGAACTGCGGTTTTTATGCTAATCTCCTCCCTCGGGTTCGGATTGGTGGAATAAGTTTTGTTAACTAGTAATAGGATTTTTTTTCGCTCCAGATTGATCGAGATTCGAGATACGTTCTGGGAAAGAAGAGAATGTTGAGTGGACTCTGTAGAGTGTAAGCAAGTATCATCTTAAACTTTATGGCGCTTTTCACTAAAATTATATACGAGGAGTATGTTAAGAAAGCGCATGTGCAATCGGCACTGATCCACCAAATGATCCGTCCCCAGAAGTGACACGTCACGATTTTACGATAGCGGACTCGTGAGAATCATCCGCAATAGTACTGAGGAGGATCTCAAAACTATTAATTTTTTTGTATCTCTAACTAAATATTCTAATATTATACATAATTAGAGAAATTATATTACGTAAAAAAAAATTATATAGTCTCAGTTTAAAAAACATTGATCTTAAAATCTCCGAAGCGCTTCCATCTACAAACAAAAATTATTATCGTTATATGATAGTCCTCTTTGTCGTGCATTTTATTACACAAATTTTCCTCTGAATTTTATAGATTCGAAGATATTTAAGATGGTAACAGTTATCGAGACACTTTGTATATGTAGGAAAATAATATAAAAATTATATTTTCTGAAATATCTCCTCTATATTTATACATTTGAATGTTGCATGCTCATATTTTATTGATTTGCGCAGACTTATTTTAATGCTTTTGTTAATTATTTATATCTTATTAACTTTTGAATTACGCAGTTTTTGTGAGCATATTTATTGTAGCATAAAGTATTAATTCTTATTAGCGAAATAATAGTTTCTGACAAAACTTAATTTAATTATGTGTAGATAAAATATTGCTGTACAACATGCTGAAGAGAAAAAACACTAGAATATCCCATTACTTAGAAATTACTAAAAGAAATGCACGGCTTTTTACAAAACTTGTTTTGACACTTTACGTTAGCACCGGCCTAACATGTACAATAGCAACATTCTCAGCAGTATTAATTTACTACTTAATGATATAATACTTATACTCTTATACCTATACTATATATACGATCGTTCCGAAATACATATCAAAGTATTTATTATACATACGCGTTGATAACAGATTAAAATAATGATTACGAAGTCACAATTGGTCTCTGTTTACAAATAAATTTACAAATGCAGTGTTACGTATAGGTATGCGATAAGTAGAGACTTGTAGCCGGAATGTTTGTATGGGGAGGGGTTTTCAGCATGATATGTTTCAGAGCCCCACAGCTCTAGGTGGTGTCCCTCCAAGAGATCCTGCCTCTCATTTGACCAGACGCAGGCACAGCACGAGCCTGATATTCCTCACTAACCAGGTACATCCTTCCCTCCTATAGCCTCGATACACCGAGTCCAATTGTTGAGATTCTCGTTCATACGAGCTTCTGACTAGTTAATAACGCGCGAGATATAATAAGAGAAAATTTCTTGGAGAGCTCTCCTTTAATTATCTATAATCTTGTATATTCAGTATATCATTCTTGATATAGAATATTACGGATGAACTAAAGTTGCAGCAGAAAAAATAATTTTGCAGAACAGTAAAAAGAAGAGATCATTCAGAACAAATTATTACGAAAAATTAATACATAACATTTTGTCATCTTTTTTGGAAACTTATAATTGAAAAATTTCTTTTTACTTGGATATGAAATGATTTTAGCTGGTGCAATTTTATCTTATTTCTTAAGGCTAGATGTACACGAATTTCTCGATAGAATCGCTTCTTTGATACGTGTTACCTGGAATGATCAGGCCAGCTTACACAAGACAATATAATCTCACGATAATCGTGCTTGATATATTTTTGCATTGAATGTGCATCTATGATTTTTAGCGAGCTTATCCGTTATGCGTCAGATGTCACGATGTATTTGATTTACACTTTTCCTCGTTTTATATACAGTGCGTCTTATTTTAATTTATCCAGTCGGTTTTCTCAAAATCCTTAAGTTTAAGATGAAAATGTTTCAAACAAAAAGTTTTATGGCTTCAAGGGAGAAAGAAGTTGGTGATCTTAGTTGACTAGAAGATATTCTTAAATCAAGATCTTGAAGTTAGTTACAAGAATACGTAGTAAAAAATGGGGGATTTCATTAAAAAAATTTTAAATAACCTTGAGGACATCTTATCAAGGTTAACTAATAGCGTTTTTTAGTGGCAGAACTGGTGCGCATTCAATGCACATTAAAACTGTTGTACATTAATCTAATCTGAATAAAAGTAAGATATGTCACTTAATAAAATATCCAATGTATATTTTATCAAATAGCACAATAAAATTTATTGAGGATTTTGCAGTTTAATTCGTTTATATATTTTTATTAAACGTACATCTTTACGTTGATTTGTGTACAAAGACTTTAAAGTGCACTGAATGCGCTTTGTCAATGAAAAATACTATAAGAGGTTACCAATTTCTTTCCTCCTTGATGCCATATAATTGGCATGAAACATTTTCGTCTTAAACTTAAGCATTTTGAGAAAACCGACTAAATTAAACTAGGTAAATTAAAAAGGACATCCTGTACGTATATATGCGCACGCACACAACACACACACAACACACACACACACACACACACACACACACACACACACACACACACACACATTTATATATGGGTCTCATGTTAACTGAATTATCTGCGTGCCTAAAAATCAATGCAATGAAAATAAATCAATCAATGATACAAGACATAAAAGATTAATAAATCAAATTAGTAAAATAAAAGAGCTACAAACCAAAGCTCTTGCTAAATTTATAGCCCTGAATGTTCAGTGTTAAAAATTTAATGTAATATAGTTCATTACGATAATTCTATATAAATTCTTGTTGAGAACAGGCCTCCATCCTTGAATTATTATAACAGGAATTTATTTTAGTGATTACTGTATGCATGTCTTAAGCCGAACATATTGTTAAACCGACATATGCGAATTTACAATTTTCTTTCATACAGTAATGCGTTACTGATTTAATACTGAGAAAAATATCTCATCGAAGGATCAAAATATTTGTTTATTGTAGTACATTAAATTTATAGCTGTACATCTTGCTCTGACTCGTAGCCTTTTATTTTACTGACGAAAATAAATGTTCAAGGTCTAAAATAATTCGTATATGAATGTACTTTCGAAAGAAACGCTTTTTGAAGAATCCAATATGAAAGATCCAATATGGTGCCGAGAAGCGATGAACATATGCCAATTTAACACTTTCTTAATTAAACCATTGTTTTCATCTAGTTGTTCTTAAACTTTAAAGATTTAATAATAAGTATAGGGTTATAAGTCAAGCAAGGTTTTAATGCTGAGTTATTATGAAACAAAAATTTATTATAACAAATGTTTCGACCCTAATTGAATCATTCTCAATGTTGAAATTAATACAATTTTAAATAAGTCGTTGATTTCAAATTATGTTGAAATCAACGACTTATTTAAAAAACAATAACTTGTCAATACTTATGATAAGATTTATCTTCTACCTATTATTAATTTTATAAATTATTTGAGCCTTTTTTATATTATTTTTCAGAGATTTAAATTCTGTAACCTTTAATTCTATTTTTTTAAACATCAAGCTCTCAAAGAGATCCTAAGCCGTCTGTATTACCGACTAATCAATAATTTTTGCTAACAAATATTTTTTTCTTTTTCACAGATTCGAAAATTTTTTTCCAGGATTAAAGTATATGCATTAATACGTGTTTGTGAAGCGAAGTTTATGTTGAGAAAGACCAAAAATTTTGAAAATTTTGAAATTAATATAGTTTTTATCATTTCTTAATGTAACATCCCTGAAGCTGTCAAGTGACAACATTTGCTTGATACGAAAGTTTTGCAACTTGTACTTACGAAGTAATTCATATACAGATAGTTTGCACGAACGTCGAGTTCTTAGAATTAGACGCTTCATCGCGACGAATTTATTATACGAAATTGACATGAATGTGCAATCATAAACTGCGTATATCATAGGTTGTGTGAGGTATTGATGTAGTATATAAAAACATGTCGATGCGCGGCGTATGGCACTTCCTGGAGTCATCTCTGATGACTTCGTCGAAGTTCAAGCTTCGCTTTAAGATCCCCTTAAATATCCTATTAGTTAAAAGCTTGATGTTTAAAGGTGCTATGCCTTTTCGTACTGATGCTCTCATTTTAGCGTCAAAACAGATCACGTGATAAAAATTGACGAATATCAAGCGTCAATCACGTGATCTATTTTAACGCTAAAAATGAGCGTCGAGCGTCGGCATGAAAAACTATCTTGAGAGAATAGAATCCTAATCGTTTTCAAGCATTTCAAGTAAATTAGGATTAGTATATAATGCACAGGGATTTAATCAAGAAGAGGCGTATTTTCGTTCCGATACTACGTATTTGATTAGGAGTGTTTCGAGCTGTGACGTCATAAATAGATACCACTCGAAAATATTTCACTACCACTACGAAAACACCAAAAATATACGTGTGTTATTTGGGAAAAATTAATATGTGTGTGTGGGGTGCGTGCGCGCGCGCGCGCGCGCGTGTGTGCGTGTTAATATTTTAAATTTCGTGTTCTATTACAATAAAAAGTATCTAAAACGCAGTTTTCGCAGTATTTCGTAGCTGTGACAAATTTCTTAATCTGAATAAACGTCTTTAACGATAGATTTTCTGATATCTGGATATGGCCAATATCCTGGCATGTACTAATCAATATTCAGGATTATGTTATCCATTACTTCACTTGCAGCAGCGAGTTCGAATGATAACTTTCCCACCCAAACAGGCAATCGCAAATTTCGCCGGTTTGAGTGTGGATCTTACCAAGCTAAACGCGTTAACATCGGTGACATCACAATCACAAATCAAAATGGTGGTGATTACTTCTAGTTGGTCGTGATTGGTTAACGAAAATACGCCTAAAGTGTCGCATATAATGTTCATCGCTTTTCAACTCCAACGCTATTGGATCCATCATATTAGAGTTTTAAAAATGTTTTTAAAAAAATATATGCATGTACGAATAATTTGAAGCATTGAATGTTTATTTTTGTTGCGCTGATTTTTGGGTACGCAAGTGATCTGATTGACATAAAACGACTCATACATATAAAATGTTCCATTTTAATTGCTCCAAGCAAATATCTTGAAAAATACGTAAAATATGAAAAAAATATTTCAGACGAAAGCGAAACGGTTTTAAGGAGAACGTATTTTGGTTATATTGTTTTTCTTTTAGATGGAGGCATTAAAAAGATATCACCTCCACTTTTTAAAATGGAATTATATGATTTTTTACATAATATGATTCCTCTCATCATTCTGTAAATAAGAATGTTAAGATAGAGATGTAAAAAAATCAGTAGTTTATGAAATATATTATATTTTATTCTAGCACATATTTGTGGCACATTATGGCATAAAATTCCTGATAGCAAAATATTAGCAATTTGAGCGCAAATTGGCAGCAAACTTGATCAGATTTTGATATCAAAAACCGTAACCATCTGTGTCCGCATTTGACTATAGATTTGTCGATAAAATCTGCTGACGTGCTTTGCTGACAAAAACTGAGCAGAATCTGTTGACATAATCTGATATACAGGGTGTCTCTTAAGAAGGGTCGGAGTCATATTGGGGGCGGAGAATAGATCAAAGGGAACAAAAAATTCTTATACTATTTTGAGATACGCTGTAGTTTTCGAATTAGAAAAGAAAACGTCTAAACCAATATGCGATTAAGCCGTGTCACAAATTCATAGGACGGCCCACACGAGTGGCGGCAGCGGCGGCGCGCAGGGAAAGGGAAGTAGCGCTTCGTTATCTAGCACAGCCTGATATGGCCTATGTGTTTCGCCGCATCGCGCCTACACTATCCAAAAATGTTATTTTAGTAAAGTTTTTTTTATCAATCATATTATTTAGCACGATTAAATACATTTTAATACAATTATAGATATGTTAAACAATGTAATTAATTAGAGCATGCAAAGCGTATACTTCGTCGCGATACCTTTCTTGCTTTATTATACGATGTTTCAATTTAATTACGCTTCGAGACTCACTTCGTCGGCGCTATCGCGTCGTTTTACGCTATATTTAATCGGAGTTTTATTTTTTGATATGTTAATGCATGTACTCTTGAAATTATAATATAAGCTCGCATAGATAGCCGCTACATTATAAATCAGATGTAATTTTTCTATATATGTATAATGATGCATTTGACTGAGATTTTTTTTCACATGTTTCTTGTTTCACACGTTTAACAAGTTTGTACACCATTGTACACAAAAATGTTCTTAAATTTTATTAAGTTTAATGTTCACTGACAAATAAAATTTATTTTCTGTCACTGAAAAGATTATTTATGTATTATACGTTTATGAGATGTTTAAGTTTGTAAACTAAAGTAAACTAAAAATGTAGTAAACTTAAATGTATTGAAAAACACTAATTGAAAATTGAGTGTTTTAGTTTATTTTCATTAAACTATCAAATTTAATGCCCATCGTTATATTAAAAAAATTCGTTATATTAAAAAAATCTGTAACAAAGAAAGGAACTCAACTGTCTCTGTCTGATTTTAATGAGTATGTTATTCTCCAGACAAAAATAAGCGACACGCGTTTTTTTTTTTATATGTGCTCATACGTACTTTTAAAAGGTGAAACACTCCTTGGAAAAAAAAAATGATTTTTCTCTTTTGTTGTGAATATCATTGAAAAAATCGGAAAAAAAAATTTTCTTTCGAAGCGAATGTCGCTGAAACTGTAAGAAATAGAAAAAAATTTTCAGAAAATAGAATGGCGTCGTATAATAAAGCAAGCGGAAAGGTATCGCAACGATCAGCATACGCTTTGCGTAATGCATGCTCTAATTAATTACATCGCTTAACATATCTATAATTGTATTAAAAAAATATATTTAATCGTGCTAAATAACGTGATTGATAAGAAAAACTTCACTAAAATAACATTTTTGGATAGTGTAGGCGCGATGCGGCGAAATTCAGGATCGCCATGCCAGGCTGTGCTAGGCAACGAAGCGCTTCCGTCTCCCTGCGCGCCGCCGCTGCCGCCACTCGAGTGTGGGCCGTCCTACGAATTCGCGCGGCGCGGCTTAACCGCATATTGGCTTAGACATTTCCTTTTCTAATTCAAAAACTACAGCGAGATCTCAAAATAGTATAAGAATTTTTTGTTCCCTTTGATCCATTCTCCGCCCCCAATGTGGCTCCAACCCATCTTAAGAGACACCCTGTATATATATATATATTATATGATTAATTTTTTAAATTTTTTATGAAAGTTATACTAGCATTTAGGGTTTTTAATTGGTTGTGCCGCTATATTTATGCGCAATACAACACCTTGTCTTATTCCATCATGCAAAAACCAAGCAGAGCCTCCTGATATAATCTGACGGCAGCAAAAATCAGCAAGATCTGTCATTTTCATTTAAATTGATCTGGTTTCTTATAAGAAATTTTGCATACATATATATAAACGATTATATATAATTTCCTAGACATAACGATCATCAAAAACGACTATGAAAACGGTTATTTATTTAGAATTTGACTGGTATCACAAATCAATCTTTTCAGATAGATGTGAGACTTGAAATTATTTATCTGTATACCTTATGGCTAAAAAAAAAGACATAGTGATGAGCATGACAGAGCAATACTATTTTCAGATCTTACATTCCATCAAAAAAATTTTAAACTCATAATTAACACATTATTAAAAAGTGATTATCTGGTGGAATTTATTTTTGAAACAATTTTCGCAAGATTAAAATATTTATTCTTTAAACGTAATTCTATGGAGACTGAATTAGATATTTCTAATAATACAATAATAAATAGTATAGAAAAGGTTCTTTGATTTTTGATACTATAATTCGACAAATGTGGAAAAATTTATAATTATTTGTAGAAACGAAAACCTGAAACCATTTAAACCATAAAACATAAAATCATTAAAATCTAAAAGCATTTTTTAGTAAAGTAACAATAAATTAAATAAATTTATAAAAGTATAAAAAAAGATGTTCTCCCAAAGAATTCGAACAAAAATGTTATATATAAAATTGAGTATAAAAATTGCGATACAATTTATAAGATCAAACAGATATTTATTAGATCAAACAAGTAGGAAATTAAGTACAAGAATTGTAGAACATCGCAATCACATAAATTGGAATACAAATAGCCAATCTGTTATCACGGATCACAGATTGGAATACAATCACGAATTGGGAGAACGTCAAAATACTTGATTCAGAAAGAACATTAAATAAACGGTTAATATCTGAGAAAATATCTATACATATGTAAAAAAAATGGATTTTACTTTCGGTTTGATATAGATGAACTACATCATGGTTATGCATATGTTGAATAATTTATATTTTATATAAATTTATATAATATATAATTTATATAATTTAGATATAATTTATATTTTAAGATTGAGGGATAATAAATTTACTTCATAATTTTATGTAATATTAATGCGACATTTAAAATTTTGATTTGTTGTTTAGATTTTCTTTTTAACTCACTAATTCATTTATTAATTTATATTTGTAACTTTTACAATGAGTGATTATAAATTACTATGTAATTTTATGTATAATGTTAATGCGACGCGTTAAATTTTGAATTTTTCTAGATTTTCTTTTTGACTTCTTTAACTCTGTAATATTAAATTATATTTTAAATTATTACAATAATTTTCTATTCTTATATTTATTATATCTATGATATGACAATATATATGTTAAATATGTTACATACATTATATATATTAAAATCAGCAACCTAATACGAATGTACTATCCTTATATTTTATATTTATTATGACTATTGTTTTCTATCGACCTTTGTCAATTTAAACGTTTCGTTAGACATATTCATTACTCCAAATGGCTTGGACGGAATTCAAACAAATCTACATAAAATGTATCATAAAATGTGATTAGTTGTAAATATTAATATATCATCCAAAGTTTCATGATGAGATTGATCGTGTGGGTGAGTTACTCATTACTTTATTGATTGAATTTAAATATCTTAAGTATATAAATTTAAATAGATTACACTACAATTTTGGCAATTTGCGAGTGACTCTACCTTCAATCTAACTATTCGTGAAATCTAGTATGGATTAAGAAGATTGCTGATGAAAATTCCAAAGAGAATCGAAATGTTCAAGGTGTTTCAAGATTTCAAATAAAGATGATATCAACGCTTCGTATGGATTTATCTGTTAAATGACAAATTTATTTATTAAAAATTTGTAAAAATTTTATTGCGCCGCTCTCTTCGCGCTGACTCTCATTAACCCAGATTTAGTTCGTTTTT
>NW_017259583.1:1136375-1150986 GCF_001594045.1 Atta colombica | reverse complement strand
ATTTATATACACTGGTGTAAAAATTGGAAACAATCAATATAGTTTTTATTGCTAAAGTATTATTGATTAGCTTCACATTTAAAAAATACACATGAGAAAGTTATAAAATAATCAAAAAAATATTTGCAGATTCAGAAAGCACATTCCGAAAGAGCTTTGGAATCTTTAAGATATTTGTCTATTCGATTTACACTAATTTTCATAGGATTCTTGGATAATTTCTTTTTACAAGAAGCAAGTCCATCGATGCCGTATATGAAAATGAGATCTTACTAGGTTTTTGTTCTGAATTTGCTGTTATGTCAATAGATTCTGTTCGGTTTCTGTCATCAATTTGCTAGTACAGTATTAGCAAGCTTTGTCATATTTTTGACAGCAGTTTGCTGACAATGTCTGATAGTACAAACTTTGTATACAATTTATTGCTTTTCTGCAATAAAAAATTGATAGCAGGCTCTACTCGAAATCTGTCTCCGTAGACTTTGCTCAAGGATCTTAATACTTTTATATACAGAATAATTAGAAGAATTATGTTAAAGAGTTATGTAAAAAAAAAAACTATATTGCATCTAAGAAATTTTAAATAATCTGGACTTGACGTTAAGGACATCTTTTCAAGATTAATTAAGATCACCATCTTTCCTTCTGGTAACTGAACAATTTTTATCTGTTTTTATCTGAAACAATTTTGCCTTAAACTTAAGGATTTAGAGATATTGACTGAATGAATTAAAATGGACCACTTTGTATGTATATCTGTATATTGTATAATGCATACACGATTTAATATTTTGTATAAGAGCGATACTTTTTAATGTTGAATATCGCATTTTAGTTACATATACATGTTCACGATATCATCAGCTTGATCATTATCATTCACAATTACCCTTACATATCATCATACTTTCCAGACCAATCTAGTTGGCAGCTCTCCTTTCAGGGAGCGACTCGGGAGCAACCGTCTGCCAGAGAAACCGAGACCAAGGTTTGAATATGTTTACCTTGATGATTTCAGCATTGTTGCTTTGCAATCTTTAACTGCATAGTTTTGCGGATTCCTCTTTTGTTCTTTTTTTTTCAGTGGACTATTTCAAATTGGTGTGTCAATAATTTTCATTCTTGCTTGGTTTATTATGAGTATCCGCTGGAGCGGGATACTTTTGCATCACATTATATGGCTTATTGATTTTGGCGAAACATACATTATTTTACTAATGCTACATATTTTCAGTGTGCATTTTGTTAAGTAGGATTTACTTATAGTAACTCCAGTACAAGAAATATATTTGATTTAAATGAAGAATTAAAGAACAATCCCTGAAAAAATCATGTCATAACGTTATCTGAAATTATATAATTAAAACGTGTAAATCACATAACGAATTGTTCCAAATCAATACATGATTTTTTAAAATGACGTAATTTGAAAAATTACATATTAGAAATAATTACATATTAGAAATAATTTTATCATGTGATTTTATAGTTATCGAATTTTAAAGAATTGAATGATAAAAATAGAGGAAAAAAGAATATATATTATCATGTGACTTTTTAAATTACGTAATTAAAAAAAAATTATATACTGATTTGGAACAATCCCTTACATAATTTACATGTTTTAATTACATGATTTCATCATGCAACTACATGACGTGATTTTTTTTACGTGGGGACAGTTAATGCTAAAATGCACATGATGATAATGTGAAGCATGAACATAACATGATCACTAAATTATTCTTTGATGCTTTATTAGTGTTTTATAATGTGTATGGGTATATATTCTGTATATTAAATCAATTTCTTTTCAGTTTAACGCTTTTGATGATTGCTCCATACTCTTGCTTCAGAAACACAATTAAAAAAAGGATGCACCGGTACATCTGACATAAACATTGCATACAACGTTTTCGACCGCACTATCGTGCATGTCTTTTTTTATTTTGCGTGATTTTTATATAGTATTTTGAATGTCTTTATATATTACATACTATACTGTAACAAATTATTCTTGTCTCGCATTTTTTGTTCATCTTGGGCTTTGCTAACAACCATCGCGACACTTTGATTAATATCCTCCCGATGTTACTCAATATGGAACAGATGCGACGCATTAGGAAGAAAGCGAGAGAGTTTAAATAGATCCCCCACATAGTTTCTGTATCTTTCAGCTTCTTTCATCTTTTTCTGTTTGTCTGATTAATGCCTGGTTCAGAAAGCATACATACTGAGGACAAATGAGATGCCAAAGCTTAAATTTAACAGCATCTGTATGTATGCTTTATGTAACCATTTAGAATATTTTGGTAGTGAGTGAGGGAGTGACGGGGTTGTTGCTCCTCTGTACAGGAGAGGCATGTAGTGAATACCGCTGCGGCTGCCCGCACGTGCCTCGACACTCCTCGCCACGTGCCAAACAGGTTGGTCTCACTCTCTTATTCCTTTTGCAATTCAAATTAATAAAAAAGCGTGAGAATTGTTTCTGTAAAGATTTTTTAAATTTGATAATAAAATAAAATATTTTTGCTTGTTTTAGCGTTAACATATAAATAGCTTCGTAGAATCTGCATTTTTTTACGCACTAGTATATAACTTAATAAATGTTCTCTATTTTTATACGTGATTCAGATCTGGTTCTAAAGTAATGGACAGAGGACGTGTATCACCTGCCAGTGAAGCTGTTTTGCCATTATCACTCGAGCAACAACAGCAGGATCATTTTGATGTTAATGACGACAGGTACAAGGATATTATTTTTTAATATTTGATTTAACGGTAATGCGTATAGTAACATGCATTTGATACTTTATTTAAGAGTATTGATATTTGTATACAGAATCATTCATTTAGTTAATTATGAAACCTTTGAGGTTAAGTTGCATTAATTACTATTAATACTTACAATTAATGATTTATCAGTTTAGAACAAATCTTTAATTATAGAATTTATGAGAGATTTATGAGAGACGAAGAGGTATTTGTTTTCACTGTGATTTTTACTTAAGAAGACAGTTCTCATTTTGTTTCGCATTTAAAATAAGTAATGAAGCTTCTGGATAGCTTCGTAGTAGTTTTTATATTAAATATATCTATAATATCTATATAAAAAAATACAATAACAAATAATTAAAAAATATAACAAGAAATGAAAGTACAGCGCGAATGAGCACAAACATTTTTTAAATAAAAAATTTATTACTTTGCTAAAGACATGCTATCTTTATTCCAACCAAACGTTTCGAATCTTTTTAAAATCCTCCTTAGTGATGCAAATACATAAAGAAACTCCGTACAAATCTTATGAGAAATAAGTTTTGGTCAAATTGTTTCAAATAATTTTGTAGCTCAATGTCAAGCTGATTAAAAGTCCTTACGGGTACAAATCTCCAAATGCCTTAGTTTTTTTCTCTAGGATCTTTGAAAGATTTTATTCGGAAAAATAGTCTAAATAAAGGAGGGTATCAATTTTTTCGAGGATTTCATGACCATTCAAGATCGTTTTATTTCTATATTTTCTTATGTATTTTTTCTAGAAACAAAAAATAATTATTATGATAATGCCAGATTTAAGGAAAAATTGATACATTGAATTAAAGTGAATAAAATCCTTATTTGTATATAATCAGTTATGCCTCAATGATTTAGAAATTAATTTCAAATTGGATAAAATGCGAACAATATTGCATCACAAAACGTTAATTAGATTATATTTTTCATTAGGACTTTGTTACAAAAAAATTAATAATCTTATGAAAAATATGAAAACTTGAAAATATGATATATCAATTATTGCTTTCTAACTAATCCTTCTTATGAATTATTTTGTATTTTTAAATTCGATTTATGTCGACTATAATGTGTATATTGATAATTAGCAATGAAAAAGTTCTGTTATTTAAAAAATAATGATAAATGATGAAAAAATGACTAGATACCTTTTTTCTTTTTATTTGAACTGGGACCGATAATGGTAAAATTACATCTCCTATTTACATATTTACATATTTAAAATCCAACAACGAGATATAAAAGATTAATAAGAATCAAAAAAACTTAATAAAATTCGTTTAATAAAATTCGTATAATTAAAGATAGAAATAATAAATCAAATTGTAGAAAGTACAAAAGTTAAAACGCTAGTATACAATTACACTAACTTTGTAATATAAAGGATCTTTCAATAAGGACGCTCGATTTTTAAATGTAAATAAAACAAGTTGTGTGTGAGATATCCACTCAATTTTTTTTTTATTTGAAAGAATATTTTATGGCATTAAGTATGCAATATAACGTCGCTCAAATATCCACCGCGGCTTCGCTTGATGACACGTATTCGGACGGTTCAATTTTCGATGACTTTCTCGCATAAATATGACTGAATTTGCTGGATGGCGTTTGTTATGTTGACTTTGAGAGCATCAATTGTTTGCGGTTTATTCGTATAGATCTGCGATTTAAGATAGCCCCAAAGAAAGAAGTCTAAAGGCGTTAAATCGCACGATCTCGGTGGCCAGTTCACGTCGCCGCCGCGCGAGATAACCATGTCCTCAAATCGCTCGTGCAGAATGTCCATCATGGCATGCGGTGTGTGGCACGTAGCATCATCCTGTTGAAACCATATATTGTCGATTGTCCATATCATCCAGGCCACAAGAAGTTGCTTATCATCGATCTGTAGCGCTTGCCGTTGATGGTTATGGCAACGCCTGCTTCGTTTTGGAAGAAGTACGGACCGATTCCGCCAGATCAAAATCCGCACCAAACAATGACTTTCTCGGGATGAATTTGATGTATCTCGCGTGGATTGGTATCGTCCCAAATTCGACAATTTTGTTCATATATCCATTCATCCAAAAATGAGTCTCATCGTTAAAGATGATTTGTTTGGTGAAATTTGGATTAATTTCTAATTGCTCCAGAACCCAATCAATGAACGGCGTTGTCTATAGTCGTTTACCTTAAGTTCCTGAGTTGAATTTTATAGGAGTGCAGACCCAAGTCCCGACACAAAATTCGCCAAGTTGAAGTCGCAGAAAGGCCAAGTTCTTGTGAACGACGAGAAATTGACCTCGGGTTTTCCCGTACACTCTCACGCACAGCAGCGATGTTTTCAGCAGACCTTGCCTTTCGGCGACATACTGGTGTTGGTGATTATTTATCGAACCGATTGACTCGAATTTGGCCACCAAACATCGAATAGTCGACTCGGCAGGACGTTGTGGCGAGGATAAAAATCACGTAATGCGCGGAACGTTTCTCGAACGGAGCATTGATTTTTATAATAAAATTTTATGATTTGCACACATTGCTCAACACTATGACCTTCCATGGTGATTTGCCATACACTACTAAACAATTCACAACAAATTGACAGATGTCACTTTAACAACATGGCTACTATGATCTAACAATTTCGAGCGTCCTTATTGAAAGACCCTATACAATAATAAACAAAAATTACACTTATAGTATAATACTACACTTATAATAATATAGTACCTACATTTATAATAATTATACAATAACAAACAAAAATGAATAAAATACCCGAATATTTTTTTTGCTATTCTTCATTTCTTTATTGCGAATGTAGTTCGTCGAATGTTATTTGTAAATTCATACGCTCGATTAGCAGAAACGGCGGATTTTGAACGACTCGTAAAAATATATCTTTACTCATTAAAAATTTAGGTTAGCTGTAGCTCGATATGGCTCGATAGGATAACCTAGGCGATCTGCATGTGGAAGTTCCACATGCAGATCGCCTAGGTTGCTGAACTCGATCTATGTTTTTACGCGCAATATAAAACAAAAAGATAAAACAAAAAGAGGATGATAATGAGCAAAATCGATCAAAATGTGCAACCGGACACCAGGCCTAGTAACACATATATATACGGAAAAAACTGTCAGATATAACATCACGAAAAAAATATCATATTTTTTAATATTTCGAAAAATATTATTATGATATAAGATATTCTGGAAGAAAGCCTTACTTTCTAATTCCAAAAAGTATGTTAGGATTTCCAAAAAGAAGAGTCAAGAAAATCAAGTAAGCTATTCACGAGAAACAAGGGCATTCATATAATTAAGCATCTCAAAGGAATAAAGACTCATCGCATCCATGTCGTTTATTCCGGGTAATTTCGAAAACGGACACAAAATTAAAATCATAAACATATCATTGGTACACGTACAAGTGTAGTAAAAAAGATTTATTTCGATTGTTTATACTTTTTCATATAAAATGTAAAGACTTTCTCCAAAGGTCCTAGAGCAAAAATAAGACATTTGGAGTTTGTACTCGTGAAGAATTTTAATCAGCTTAACATAAGTTACAAAATATTAAAATTTAAAGCTATTTGACTAAACTCTTAAGATTTGTGCGGAGCTTCTCTCATTGATTGTTTTATCAGTTCATAAAAAATAAGTCGCTTTTAGATTACCGAAATTGTAGCGGTATCTAATCAAATAAAGAAAAAAAAAAATAAAAAAAAAATACATACAGATGCAAAAACTTAAACCAATTTAATGAAAGAATAATATAAGGCGACATATCCTAACGGATCGAGAATGTGCGTGAGAAGTTTTGGATATATTAATTAGAACATGAAAAATTTGATTTGCAAATCATTATCCGTGACATATAATTGTGGCTTGAATTTCTTTGTTGTTATAGTTTTTAAAATAGAGAGCCCTTTTAATTATTATTGTTATATGATAATTTTTTATATAATTATTTATAGTGCAAACCAGGAGCTAACCAAGATAAAAAGTAATGCAACAAACGTGGAAATTTTGGAAGCCATGAAACATCCTCAGACTGGTGTTGGTTTCTTAACACAACATCCCTCGCTCCCTAGTCAAACATTTGTTAGCGCCGATGCAATCCAATGGTTAAATAACCATATAGAAGGAGGCATGGAGATCGAACATGGTATTAATATTATGAAGGTAAAAATTTAGAAGAATTTTATTATCTAATGCAGTTTACAATTTGAATATTATCATAATAGTTAATCTCAACTTGCACACATATAATAATATAACATTACGCACATTGTTCACATTGTATATCTTTACATATTTTTGCATAATTAGAAAATAGCTAATTGAAATTTAGAACATTCCCGGAGTGATTTTTTTAAAATGGTTTGACTATTTCTCCTTTTGCACAGAGCTACTTCTGTATGTCAGACAACAAATAAGAAAAATTCCGATTGAATACATGAACCGATTGAATACATGATTGAATGCGTCGGAAGGTTTAAGGGGATGCTAAACTGATTACCGAACTTGATCGAAGTCGATAGTACAGACTTTTTAAATTCTAAATTCGATAATAGTGACTTTGATTCATTTTAGTACTTACAATCGGTAAAACTGATTTTGTAAAATATACCGAAAATTCCTTTTGCTTTGTCAATTAATAAATAACTATATACCTAAAAATAAATTATGCACAATAAAAAACAAAATAAGCTATAGCTGCAATTGTCAAATTAATAACATAAAAAAATTAATGTAATTAAATTCTTCCCGAAACAAAGGATAGTTTTCAGTATGTCTGTGTGAGATATTTATGTATACATTTAAAAAAATTAACAATTAAATTGCAAAGATATGTCTCTATAATATACATAAAATACGTAAATGTATATGACGTACATGTATCGAAAGTAGAAAAATGCAATTTATCAATATAGTGATCAAAATTTTTTCGAATCAAAATAGGATATTCTAGGAACGTTTTATATTAGTACAATGATAATTATAAATGTCTTGAGCTAATTATATGGATGATTTAATATTTTGGATCAGAATGGAATCAATCTAATCAAATTATCCTGAGAAAATATATTGCTATGTGGATAAGAATAAGAACTAATACGGTACTAATTTCATGATTTATTGGTTTCGTAGACATGTACATATGTTTAAAACTTAATAATACTCGATTTTTATTTAAAACTGTGATTTTAATGTTATCATTTGAGATAAGAAAAGAATATTTAATTATTAATAGAAATGATAACTGCAGAGAAAAAAATTGTAATTTTTAGGCAATATATATTATAGTATTAAAAATATGCAATATTTATTTATACGAAATATTTGTGCTAATAATCATAAATTTTTATTAATTATTGGTAATCATCGTTCTTTAATTATCCCCGTGCTTCCGTGGGCTCCATTAATAGTCACGAAAATTTGCCCAGCGCCGGTAGTTTTTAATAATATCTCGTCGGTGGCTTAGTTCTTGACTATTCCTTAATTTTCACAATCGAGATAATTAATTTCTAAAGTGCCGAATATTCATCATTGGATTGGTTCTGAATTACGCATGATGTATCATTTGCCCTTGTTGTTTATCAAATAATAAAGAAGGATAAAACGATACATCATGTATATCTGCGCTGCATAATTCGGAACGCACCCATCGATAGCTTGATGCACGAGGAGTGGGAACTGTCTGGCAAGCCGCGCACACCAGCTGCGAGCTTCTAATCGCTAACATCACAACTCGAACGGGCAGGTATCTGATCAGCGTCTTTCGCGCTATCTGGCGCCAGACATTGCAGCCGCCAGACATTCTGCTGATCGATGATGTCAATAATACTATGTCTTAGCACCGACACACTATCACGTCTCCAGATACTTGGCGAATAAACTTCCGTAAACTAAACGCTAAACCTTCGACTTTCATGAATTTTTGTAAAAAAAATACTTTAAATGACATCAAATGAATGCCTTTAAATGGATTTTCTCCGATAAGAAAATTTATGCCAAAAATGTTTAAGTAATAGTATTATATATCACCTGAATGGATTATCTTTACACAACTCACTCTAAATCACTTCTGAAAGACTTTGATATTGACCTGGATCTTCAAAAAAATCTATCCCACTTTCGTGTGCCCCTAGAAGAGGGATGAGGGATGATGATGGTGGTGAGATGAAACTGAGATGAAACTTTGCGTGGAAAGTCGAACGCCCCTGAAGCAGTGGGGAGAAGGAATGAAAGTCGCTTCGCGTTGAAGTTTCGCGTCCCTAAACAAGGAGAGAGGTGGGGGGAGGAGTCGCTTCGCGTGAAAATCATGCATCGCTAAGCAGGGGGGAGGATGAGATTATTATTATATTTTCCTTCTGTATCTCCCCCGTGCCCAACTGCTATATAATCACAATAAACTAGAAATGTAATATATTAGAAATAATAAGTACAAACTTCTATAACGTCATTCAAACATTTTTGGCAATAAATCTTCGTGTCGGTGAAAATCCATTTAAGAGCAGTCATTTAACATCATTTAGAATATTTCTGCTAAAATTCATGACGGGAATCGGGCGTTTGACATTTTCAAAAGTTCACCTTACTTGCTTTAGCGCCGAGACACTATTGTGCCTTCTGATATAATGACGACATTTCTTAAAATAATGATAGAATTTAGAGATTTAGAGGTTTGCGTCGCAATATCTCCGCTCATAGGACTCGCAGAAAAAAATAAAAGCACTTTCATTATACAACCCGAGCGGTAGCTATCGATTGAGGGTATATACAGAATCCGGCCGAATAATATGTAAAAGCGGGCACGATTTTTGATGATTTTTTTATAAAAAAGTAAAGTAAATATATAGTTTAGGGGAGCCCACCTAATGATTTTAATCTTGACATATGTTGTCAAGGTCATCTTGAGTGATTTTAAGAAAGTTTTAACTGTCGGACGTCACTCGTTAAAAAATTATAAACAAAAGAAGTTTAAGAAATAACATATATAATATCTCTTTTCCACCATATAAAACAGAAATTTTCTGCTTTAAAGAATATTTTACAAGCGAAGCGATTCTCTCCCCACCTGTTTAGGGGGCGCACGACTTTCACCTGAAGCGATTTCCACTTCATCTCCTCCATAGATATATACATAATAAGAGTAGACCGAGCGTGTTCTCTACTTTGGCATAAAGATCAGGATAAAAAAGGACAGAGAGCAGATATTAGACAGAGATCAATATATTCACAGCTTACTTCTCCCCCCTCTCCTTCCCAATTCGTTCCTAGTCACAAAAAGAAAGCACACGGCATCCTTTTCTATCTAATCTTCACGTTTCAAACTTCACATTCAGTTTATTCTTATTATTATATGTCTATGGTCTCTCCCCTCTATTTGGGAGGCGCACGACTTTCACCTAAAGCGACTTCCATTTCATCTCCCCTCCTGTTTAGGGGTGCATGACTTTCATCTGAAGTGAACTTCTACCCCATCTCCCCCCTCCTGCTTGGGGACGCATGATTTTCACCTGAAGCGACTCCCATCCCACTTTCCTCCCTGTTTGAGGGTGCACGATTTTTATAGAAAATATAGATGAAAGTCGTGCGCCTCCCAAGCAGAAAGGGAGATAGGGTAGGACTCAAAATTTTTATTTTATATAGCAGAAAGACGTTATTTCTTAAACTTCTTTTATTTATAACTTTTTAACGAGTGATGTTCGACGGTTAAAACTTTCTCAAGATCACTCAGGCTCAAGACTTTGACAATATATGTCAAGATCAAGATCATTGATGGGGAGGGGGAGAAGGTTCCCCTAAACTACATATTTATTGTTAAGATAAAAAAAAATATAGAATAAAATTTTTCGCTTTTCTGCTTAGTTTTTGAGAAAATTGAGTTTGAATATCCGCCGTACTATTATATGGCTAAACTACGATTTGTTGAGTGATATAACGTATATAATGTTTATAAACAACGTTCTACGTTGCCGAGGGTTCAGGCATCGATAATTAGGTGGAAAGTTCGATAATAAGGACAACAGTTCCAGCAATACTATATATAATTGATAAAATAAAATTTTGTTCATTAAAAATTTTCTTTGTGTTTTTCCTTAAACCTAATAGCTTTTACATTCCGTGTAAATATTGTTTATAAACACTATACGCGTTATATGTCGTTCGACGAAGCTTAGCCGCATATGCAGCCGCTGTATGCAGCAGATTTTCAGCTCGATTTTCTCGAAAACTAAACAGAAAATCGAAAAATTTTATATTTTTTGTAAGGAATTTACTTTTTTATAAGGAATTACGTCATGCCCGCTTTTACATGTTATTCGGCCAAGTCTTGTATATAGAATTTCATCAGTCCATTACTGAGAACCTACATGTCTCCAGATCTGCCGCAACTCGCCAACTCGCGTAAAGGAACATGGCAATGTTGACGCTTCGCTTGTTTTAGTGCCGAGATACTGTCATGTCTCCAAATTATGCATAAAAAATAATTTATCTTTTTTGTGCAGGGAATGATTCAAGACAAATTGATATGTCATGCATCCGGTGACTTCTCACAACCCTTTGTCCTCGGATTTTATTTATATCATATCGTGCAGGATAAAGAAAATCAAAAAGGTAAATGCGATCGAATTGTCAACGTTTCGCAATTTAATTGCATTTTTTATATAATAGCCGCAGACTATTCCGCTCCGCTCGGGAATTTGCAGAGTTTTGAGAATGAATGGGTAGAAATAGAGATGAGACCATCGAAAGGATGGTGTGAACCAACATCTTCAACAACAGTGTCCACAGTATCCACAATTCCTAGTTGCGACACTATTGATGAATCCAATGTTTCATCTTTTCTGAGAGATGATATCGATTTAACTGAATCAATGGATGATAGAAATTGGACAGGTAACATTAAAAATATTCAATATATGATTTATGTGTATGTCTTCACTTTCATGTTACATCACAAATATCTTAAAAAAAAAGTTAATCTTTAATTTTTAATGAATTTCAATCATATATATATAAAAGAAAATATTTGTAAAATAATTGTCAAGATTTGATCAATGAAGTATAAACATACATCAAACACGAATTACTTGTATAATTTGTTCTCTTTCAGTGCCATTGTATAAACACACTCATTTGGATATTGATATCAATAATAAAAGTGACAGGATCGAGTGGGGTCATTTACGATATCAGTCTATTTATAAAGTGGATAATTCTTACGAACTCGTAGTACAATGGGTAGCATCATCAGGCAGTATAGTAGCTGATCTGGTAAATGTCAATCTATCTCCTCTTTTATAATTTTTTTAGAATATGAGAATCAATGCTAATAATCAATATATTTGGCTGTAAGATATTCGTTTGGCAACGCAAAGCTCAAATGTGCGGGATACAGATGGTACCAATTCCCAGCGATTTGTTGGCGCTACCATATACTCTGAAGAGCGATCCTCTCAGAGGACCTATTTTTATACCACTTGATACGGAATGCTTAATGATAAATAAGCGGCACCTCTTTGAAGGTTTGTTCTAAATTAATTTGATTTTATTATTAGTTTTATTAAAAAACAAATTGTTCTATTTGATAAAGCTAATAAATACAAATTTGCAGAATTCCGAGAAGATACCTATGCGCAAAGACTATTTTTGTTCCAAGAAGCAATTCTGCAGAGATTTGGCTTTATGTCGTGCTTAGTCGAAAATACCGAAAATGATCGTCAGTACGTTCACATCACTGGCAATGCATTTATATTAGTGCCATCCAGCACGAATACTCGGCCGCGTCCGCGAACTGCTACCAATGTCGTGCGGCGAAATACAGGACAGAAAAGATATCCGGTTCATCCGGATCAGTCTAGTCCGCACGAAGCGTACATTACTAGACATGTTGGTGGAAAAAAGGATGACCATAACACAGATAGGAAAGTAAGTAATCTTATCGTATACTTGATTATTTAAATTTTCATGAATTAATAATTATTGGTGTAATAAGAATTAAATTTAATAATACAATATATTTTTTTTGAATGAAGTATGAAGAGAATTAATCAAATAGATTTTAGATTTATATTACATTTTTTTTCAACAACATATATTTTTTAAACACTTAACATTAAATGTACAAAAAATCTAGCAATCAAATTGCCTAATAAAAATTATAATTGTTATTAATTTTAGATGGGCTTTTTATGGTCTTGGAATCATATGGTAAGCCGTAAGTGGAAATCATTATCTCTTTCGGCAGGCGATGAATTTTTCCAGAAGAAAATCATACAGGATTTTCGACACTTTTGTTCCAATAGAGACAATAGACTTAAAGAATTTTGGGAATCTTGTTGGGAGTTAAAAGAAAAAACTTGTACAAAAGCAAAGTAGCAAGATATTGGTTTTTCCAAAGATTTATAAAATTATCGATCATTTTGTAAATTTCATCAAATTGTCATTTATCATTGTCACTCGATTGTTAGTTTAATATTTCATATATGACAAATTTTTTAAACATGTTGATGCTGCAGAATAGAGATCTGAAAATCTCTTTGTCTCAATCAGCAGGCTTGAAAAATTTGTCATACAACACAAATATCAGCAGTCTTAATTTATCAAAAATATAATTGTATATCAATGTTTATAAGATATAGTTGATACAACTCTTGTAAGCAGGATTAAAATATAAATTGTACAATATTAGTATATAATGTAATAATAATAATAATAATAATAATAATAATAATAATAATAATATGCATTATAATATTTAAAAGTTAGTGCCAAGCTATATTTATGATTTTAGATTCGCATTTTCCTATTCCTACAAAATTTATGAATAATATGAATGAGCAGAATTTGCATTTGTTGCTTATTATTCATGCTAGTGGAACGATTCTTTTTTTTTAAATTAAAGCATCTCTCTCTCTCTCTCTCTCTCTCTCTCTCTCTCTATCTGTAAGGATTCTAATACAGTCAACCTTATAATTAAATGAGATATATCATCGTAATATAATCTCATTGACTTGTGATGAATTCTTTATTTATTTTGACATGAATACAATGTGTGCTTATGTGTAAATGATTACAATGTTTGAACTCGGATCCATGCTAAGAATGTCTTTGACATAACATGACTGCTAGCAGCAACTTCAGACTGGATATCAAGATGTGTTGCGCTATCATCGATTAATTGAAGAATACATGAATTAATGTCATAGTTGATAGGCATGTTCATGCATATCAAAACTGATTTTAGGTATATTGTCTATTGAATATGCACATTCAAATTTTTATTGCGAAAATATTAAGAAATATATGCATAACTGCGTTATTTATAATTTTGATTCGTGTAGCATGAAGTTCTACAAACATTTATAATGACGTATTTTCGATGGTAAATATGACATTATGTGGCTATAACAAATCCATGGTTACGATAGGACGTCAGATTCGTTAAGAATGAATAATTAATTACGTCAAATAGATGATACTTTGCTACTTAAGATATATGTTACATCCAAACCCTGGAAATGGGTTTAAAAAAAGAGGGAATAGGAAGGATGGAATGTGGAAGGACGTTAGAGCAAACACTGTCTCGCACGCATCCGCATGGAAGGAGATGGAGCAAGTCGAACGCACCTAGGTGATTCCGAAACGTAAACCAAGTGTCTTGATAAGAGGCTATGACTCAGTTTCAAGAATCATGCGATCATAGATCCTATTTTGGATCAAGGAACTTAATCCTTCTTACTCGAGACAGGATCGTATGCGAACCTATGCTGACAGGATATTTGTACGAGGGAATAATAAAAGACATTACAAGGAATTTATT
>NW_017259583.1:1134701-1136275 GCF_001594045.1 Atta colombica | reverse complement strand
ACACACACACACACACACACGCGCGCGCGCGCGCGCGCGCGCGCGCACGCACGCACGCACGCACACTTATTGCAACCGCACTCACGAGCATAGTGCAACTTCGTCGCGCGCTCGCAGCTAATCTTCTCTCAATTCAGTAGAGTTCCTTTCTTTATATGAGGATTCGTCTGACCTTAAAAGAAACGCGACAGAAAGTGTGACCATTCTTGGGGGCGACATAAGATCTCGAAAACGATAGATTGGGCGCCAGATACGAGTGAGCGTGCTACTCTACCGAAATTAATCGGGATATTCTCCACGCAATATTCTGCAAAACTGCGAACGTCATAACCGGTAGCTCAGCCTCGGGAATGGTAAAGGGGGCGGTTCGCGGATGAGGATAGAGGATCTCGTGGAGAAGCGAATGGGCGACAGCAAAATCACACAGTAATTAGTAACAATAAGAAATAACAAATATATTTGATTAATCTCCGACTCTCGTTCGTACTCGATGACAAGGTTACGACAACAATATGCAATCGAAATGCGTTATTTTAGCTTTATATATGCCCCGATGCGCTGTACGTGGTGTGTTAATTATGCTAACTCTCGACGACATGAGCTCACGCCACTAAAACACTTTTCGCAAATCGCACGAAACATAACTTGATGCTTTAATTGCCGAGATAGGAGATGGTTATGGTATCCTCGCAAACATGGTGTGACCTCGTGCTTATCCATGAGGCTTCGACCATTTCACAAAATGTCGGAAATAAATAAAGAACACGCAGACACCACGATACAAAGTTCCGATACAATCAAGACAAATCGGTATGCGACAAGACTTAACGGAAATGACTAGGCTATGGCTTAGGCGGAAGGTAATTCTCCCGAAAATCTCATAACGAGTCGACACAGGAGGCGGCACAAATACCGCGAAAAACCTGACGCACGACAATTCTGCGTGCCTCTCGCACACAAAATCCAACAACGACACGACGCGTACCTCCCGGAAATTGGCGATCTTACATCTCTTGACGTTCATCTCACCCCGGTCACTCCTCCAGTCAGACCTTAGATTCGCTATTCGGCTTCTTTCGGTCCTACGTCCTTCCTCTGTGCTATTCGCTCGCCACAGCACAAGTGCCGGACGCTGATCTTTCCGAGAGCACGCAGTAATCGCTATCTCCACAAAGGATAGACTCCTTATCGCATCCAATTGGTGCGAGATTCTGCAAGCTCCGCGAACCGCGCGAGTCATGTCACGCATCCTGCGTCCTAGCGCGCAGACTTCGACTGGGTCGCAGCGTTTCCTTCGATCGTCTCGGAGACTTTCCCGGATCTCGGTTTTGCGAGAGACTCGCATCTCGGTGTCGGCGTCCCCGTAGTCGGTGTCTCCGCTTCTGACTCTGGGTGTCGATCTTTCAGGAGAGGGACTCCACAAGTTCCGTCATGGGGTCTCTCGTCGACATTTGGGCGTAGAATGACCCAAGGCATCCCCGGCTGCTGGCTTCGCGATCCCGCCGTCATGCGCCTATAATATGTGGTGATAGAATATGTTTCGGACTAAAGCAAAAATATCTATAAAATAATAT
>NW_017259583.1:1133792-1134601 GCF_001594045.1 Atta colombica | reverse complement strand
AAATAATATAAATAATATAAAATAATATATATAAAATAATATATATAAAAATAATATATATAAAAATGCGGAGCGATATCACCTGTGTGCTACTCATCTTGTAAGATGCCCCGGCCAATTCATCCTCCATTTCTCCTCTTCCGATTCTCAGTTCTATTATAATTCTCTTCTCTCTTCATCTATGGTTCGGTGAGATGACGCAAAATTCACAAGATCGTAAGGAGGTCATCAATTATCCTGCAAACTCGTGGTACGATAATGTACGAAAAAAATGACAAATGATGCAAAAAATCTGTTGGACAAATAAAACAAAACAAACGTGAAATCGATGAAATAATGTTACAAGAGTGCGCAGATATATCCGCCTTCTAAAAAGTGGAACCCAGGACGCCAGAGTTGCGCTGTTCGGTCGGGTCTTCCTTGTGACGGACGAAAAACGTCACGTCACAATACCATATATATATATATATATATATATTAGGTGTACTTTGCTTCCGCCGTTTTCCTATAGATGGCTTTAGCGGTAAGTGGTGGTCGAAATAAATAGATCATAGACGTCATACAATAAACTTGGGCATCTGTCAACATAACCCCATAGAAACATTAGTCGATTTGTGTCTGCATCATAAAGTTATTCTCGAATGAAAATGTCAGTTTACGAGCCAAATTCTCGTCATTTGCGGGAGGTTTTAATTTTTTGCTTCAATATGAAGAAATCTGTGGCTGAGACTCATCGAATGCTCTCAAATACTTATGGTGAGGCCGCTATTAGTGAAAGAACGTGTCATGAGTGGTTTCAACGCTTCACG
>NW_017259583.1:1116297-1133096 GCF_001594045.1 Atta colombica | reverse complement strand
AGAGAGAGAGAGAGAGAGAGAGAAAGATATATATCTGTGTCTATTTTTATTATAATAAAAAAATTAATATAATAATTAATTAATCAATTAGCTTGTTAACAAATTAGCTTGTTAGCTTAATTTTATACTATATTAGGATCTTACATTTCTAAGTTACAAGAGTTATTCGATAATTAACTGAGTGAATGAAAATAATTAACTGTGAATGTGTGATATAGGTTGTGTGTGTGTGTGTGTGTGTGTGTGTGTGCGTGTGTGTGCGTGTGGGTGCGCGCGCGCGTGCGTACGATGTGTGTATGTGTGGGGGGGGGACGCGCGCGCGTGTGTATTTCCGACTAAATTGTATCTACCTAATTTCATTAATTGTACATAAGGAGAAGGGAAAGAAGTTTAGAAAAAGGGCTACTAGGATTAAGAAAGAATGAGGGAAATGGGAAAGGAAAACAAGTATAATGGCCTCTGGTGATTGTTCGGTTATTGCGCTTCTGACGCGCTCGAAATCTGCGGTTTGAAAATCTATGGTAAAAGTATTTAGAGGAAGGGGTTCAATAGAAATTTGGAACTAAGAAAAGAGAGAAAATAATGAAATGGGATTACCGTGGTGAAAGTAGTAATGAGGACGGAGAGGAGAGACTTCAGCTAAGAATTCCATGCTTGAATCAGCAGGAGAAGCCTGACGAGAAGAAAGGGGAATGTCATTCGTTGTGTTAACGTGACGAGATTGATTCAGCAAGGGAAAGAGAGGGGGGGGAGGGCTTCCTATTGGATGAATACTATTGTCGTTATCATTATTTATATTATTGAAGTATACTTGATAGGTTTTGTCTAGAAGCTGCCGGGCCATCCTGCGGCGTTGAGTGTGTAAGCATTTAGCTGCACGGGAAAGGCATGTACATGGCCAATCACTACAATTTAAAATAAAAAAACTTTTATTGTTAGACTCTGCATAGAAAAAAAGGAAGGGAAATAAGAGAGTGAAGTTCGCGGATTAGGCGGACTTTTAAGTAAAGGATACAGATTTCATTGAAGAAATCGATGAATGTGGAAGAATAAGGATAGGTGAATTATGGAAACGAAAAATTAAGAGTGCAGAGGCTGAAAAGGGAATTGTTTAAGATTTTTTCTAGAGAGTGATCTGGTAAGATTTCCGAAGTAATTGAAAGGAGGGACTTACTGTTACTCTGCAAGTTTCGGCTTTTCGAGGATGACTGCCGGAGAATCGATCTTAGTGGTCTCTGATTGTAGGTGGTTGAATGTGCTGTGAACCCAAATGATTTGGAGACACTGGAGACCGTGCCGCTCACCGGATCACAATTAAAGTTGGTTGATAGAACTGATCGCGGACTAGTAAAGAGTGTCGTATTTGAAATTTTACTGGTAGCGGAGCGGCAAAAGTTCGTGGTTGAATTTTGATTAGTAGCGGACTGGCATCTGTTAAATTTAAAAAGATCAAATTTAAAAACACAAATTCCGTGAATTAAATAATATTTTGTTATTTTTAACCTATATTGTGTCAAAACGTACTACTTTGATACAAAACATATAGTTAAAAAAAAATCTAATCAACTTAATTTATGTGGTTGAATTGCTTATTTGAAAGTATAACTGTGTCGAAAAGAATATGAAGGTCACATTGATATAATGCTTCTCAACACGGCGCGGCGGCGCTGATCGTACACGGATGTAGTTCTTCTTTGTGAGTATCTATTTTTTTTCGTTGATTTTACATATTTCGTCATCATTGCATCCAACAGTTAATAAAATATGAATAACGGTGAAGCATCATAAATTGCCATAAAGTTATTATTGGTGATAAACAAACTGCTGTGTAAGAAATACCGCCAAATAAACACGTTGTGTACATCAAAAATCGTCTAATTGTAAGTAAAGTACTATTTGTGATAGTAATTTCTAGTAAATAGAAATTCAAAGAGAAGAGGAGGAAATATTAGGTATGGGAAAAAATTCGTGGTGTTTTTCCCATTAGATGGCATTAAAAAAATGCCACGAACTTTTTCCCACACCTAATATTATTTTCCTTTATAGTAAATAAAAATAAATATTCTTTGGGTGTTTTCCATTTGATGATACAAGTTAACATAAGTCTACGTAAGTGTCGTTCTATCTTTGTCACTCTCTGAATGTCAGGATGAATAAAACGCCGTTTGTGTCGACTTGTGTCGATTTATGTCATCAAATGGAAAGTACCCTTTATTGGCTACAGCGAACGAAAACGAAATAAAACGGTATATTAATGATATATCCAGAGAACAATATATTCAAAATGCCGATATATGGTATAAAACATCTTAAAGACGTCTTATGTTCACATTTTGGACATATTGTTCCCTGAGTATCGTTCCATAACCTAATCTAACATAAATTTATTTATTTGTATCAAATTTATTTGTATCAAAAAATATTCTATTTTTATTCTTTATATTATACCAATAAATATATAATATTTGTTATAGCATACTCGCATCATTACATTCCATAGCAAGCTAAACGTTGACCTGTGTGAACAAGTCCGTGCTTGTGCAATATGAACGAACACTCTTAATTTATTGCGCCGTAGTTAGTACCCATGTCCGCGCTCTTTTCATTCAAATTGTTTTGAAGATAATAACTGAGGCCAATATTATGGATGTAGAAAAAACTCCAAGAATAGGGATTTGAAGATTTTATAGATAATTTTCGTCGTAAGTTAAAATATATCAGTATTTATTATATTGTATTTATTATATTGTATTAAGCAGTTAATAATTTCTTTAATATTACTATTAAAGGAATTTTTTATTATTGCAAACATTCCCAAAGTTTGATTTACATCATCAGATTAGCTATATATGCGTTCTGTTTTGTGCTTATAGTGCTTGTAAGCATCATTTATTCTTATTTAATATTTAAATAGATAATAACAAAGAACTGATGCTTACAATGTATGTGAAAACAGAACGCACGCAATGTATAACAGAAAATTAAAAATGAAAATTTTTAATTATAATAATTAAAGCTTTTTAATTATGTTATTTTTATAAATTAAATTCTCTTAAGGGAGAACAGATTGATCAAGAATTGTTTAAATTGTAAGACATGGAGTAATATAATAAAGATTCTTATTCCACTAGCTGGTCCACGATTAAAATTTGCAAAACTATTAGCTGAATACAAATTATTACAAACAGAATTGTTTGAATGTTATTCGAATTGGATTTATCCTCGATATCTGATTCTATTGCTTCCAGTGATAATATCGATTAAATAAGTGCATCTGAATCAAGTGACAATTTATTATCATCATCCGATCATTCTTGTACTCCTTGTGCACATAAATCTTTGAATTTAGTTGATCTTGATCCGAAACAAATATTGCAAAACAAATATCCGAACATTTTATCCTTGCTAATAGAAAAAAACAAATTGACTGGTGTGACAAGCAACGAATTAATTGACTGTTTGTTTCAGCATTAACTGATAAATATGGGCCTTTTCCCAATACAATGCGAAAAGCTCGTTTGGCACAGCTAATTATAAAAGAATTTCCATTTTTGAAAGATCATGAGGGAAGAGGCCATGTAAATGACATAAAACTTATAAATTTTTAATTTATTTTAGTCACTGAATTAAAATTTATATTTATTTATATAATATATTTATTATTACATATAGGAACAGTGTCTTCCTACGAAGGATGGAACGGAACTGCGTCATCTGGATTTATAGAAGATCGAATCAAACTGAAGGAAACGTCTTAGTCCCGGAGATAAAGCAGCATTTGGAATAAGATCATGCAAGACAAAAGCATCTGATGACTTCAATAAAAAGATAATGATAAAGCGTTCTGGACAAAATATAAAAATCAATCAAGATGTTCTTCAAACAATGCAACAATGGTTAAAAGAAAACTCTACTTAGCAAAAAATTGGCTAACTTATGTAGCATCAGTGGAAATTGAATTAGAAGTATATTATGAAAAGGAGTACATTATGAAAGTAGATATAAATCAGGTGTGTCAATGCATCTAAGTGAAAGAAACATTTCAACAAATTCCGTTAAAAGAATTACTTCACAAAATACTACTTTACAAAATTTACAAAATTTTTACTTTACAAAATTTTTTTCTTTCAATGGTTTTGAACAATGTAAAGCAATATATAAACAAAGAGCTAAAAATGAAATTAATGAAATGATTAATTATCCAACAAGGTACTTATTATAGAAATCATGAAATTTTTCTCACTGATGATAATGTAATAACATTAGAGTTTTACATAGATGTTGAAGTTACAAATCCTTTCAAAAGCTGAAGGAGTTCATAAACTTGGCCTTATTTATTTTATAGTAAAGGATTTATACATGCGTCTTGAAAATATTTTTCTTTGTAATATACATTATGCAGTTGACGTGAAAAAATATGGTAATAAATATGGTAAAATATGGTAATAAACAAAATATGATTATAAACAAATTTTGCAGCCTCTTATTAGACAATTAGAAGAGTTAAAAACACATGGCATAATAATTTATGAAAATGGCGGTTCTGAACATAATTTGAAATTTTATGGCAATTTACTGGAAATAATTTAGGACTTCAGAAATTGTTCGGTTTGGTGGAAAGTTTTACTGGTAATTATTGTTGTAGATTTTGTACCTTACATAAAAACAATATGAAGATGTACTACAGAAACATGTACTATAGAAACTTCTGCAAAATTTGCAAGGACATCACAAAATTACGAAAAACAACTAGCAGATGTGTTAAATGGAGTTAAGACAGTTTCTGAAACTGGAATAAATGACAGCTGTTGCCTTAATATATTAGGTTATGGATACTAAGTTATTGGTATGTTATGAAAAATTATGTTTGTATGCATAATATATTTGAAAGTTGGGAATCGTTAGAATTGCGACTTATTTTAAGACAATTTAAGACTTATTTTTATACTGAATGACAAGTTCTTTTATTTTGTCTTTGTTAAATGCTCGCTTGAAAAATTTCGATTATAATTTTTGTGATATTAAGAGTAAACTAACTGTATTAACAAAAGTACAATTGAAGCTTAGTAGTTCGAGAGGCAAAGCGCAATTCAAATGTGGTGCTTAATTAGAATATTGCCTTTACTTATAGGTAACAAGATTCTAATAGATAATACTTGCATATAAGAATCAAATAAAACAAGCTGCAATTTTATAGAAAATCAAGTGTTTTGCAGAATCTGCAAATATGGCGGAATTACAATGCACTACTATTAAAAAAGTGGCTTTATTAAAAAGATCACTAACTTTTTTTGATACAACACTTGATACAAAGAATTAATTGTTGATTCAATAATTGTAATTGTAAAATCAGTCACAATTTAGAATAGAATGTACAGAGCTGATAAAGTTTTATTAATTTCATTTTCACATAATGAAAATTTACCACTGTTCGATGTTATAATTTAAATTGTATCTTCGTCTGGTACTGTGTATTATTGTCATCTATTTGAAACACTTGGTTTTAATGATCTTATTGGGTACATAAATCATTTACTGACGAAAATTTATATATGTTCATGAAACAAAGTATGTTCAACTAAAGATGTATAGTGCGCATACAATCCGAAAAACTGTAATTTTAATTTTACTATTTTTATACTCTCTTAATAATAAATATATTCTCTTAATAAGATTCTTTTTTTCTTGTTTCGTATAATTCTAAGAAATAAATTATATATTCATGATAATACCGCTTTATATTTAAAATGTGCTTGATTTATTAAAGTTCCATTAAGTATTTAGTAACCTCGGTTTAATTTATTATTTAAATCTTATCATTATTGTGAGCCATATACTGATAGTTAAATTAGATATATCATTAAATTAGATATATCATATTCTATTGTAATTATATTTACTTAGGTCTGATTCTACTATCATATGAAGATTAACTTTAATATTCAATTTGCTCTCTTTATCTTTTTTTAATTCTTAGAAAAAGATAAAGAGTAAATTGAACTGAGATTAAAGTTAATCTTATAGTGATGGAACAGGATTTATGTAAATATAACTAGAATAAGAACCTAATTTAATCAGTATGTGCTCACAATAAATGATAAGAATATTTAATATTTAATCTAAATCTAAGTAGTTTTCGACACATGTTAGGTTGGAAATATTAGTAAATTAAAACACGATATTGAGTTGCTTTTTACTAAGTTAGAGAGTTAAATTAACCTATTCTAATGAATAATGAACTAAATTTGAGTTAAATTTAATACACTTTCTGAATTAAATTATTTAATCCTATTGTTTTAGTTAAATTAACCATTTTTTAAATAGAGGTAGTGGTGACTTAGAAGAGTTAAAAATAACTCAAATTGGTTTTAATTTGATACTATAAATTTAACAGTCAGAGTGACATTTTGTAACTGAATTTTGATTGACTGATTATTCGTGAAGAGCCTCCTTTTTATATTCGCGAGTTAGTAATGACGCGTCCAAACCTCCCATATGTATTACAGGTCTAATCTAGGATTAAAGGTTGTGAATATTGTTTAAAACAACTTTCATCATCGACCATTTGCCAGATGCTCAATAATTTAGAGCCACATATGTCATTTATTACAGACAACTGCTGTTTCAGTTTGTAATTCTTAATCTTCTGTTCCTCGAGATAAAGTTCGTCTATTTGGCATTTGATTCAAATATTTAATACAATAATTTCGTCCCGAATGGATTATTAATCTGAAAAGGCGAATGTTATTCGGCTCGTCACTATTGTAACTTCCTATGGTAGAAACAGATGATTTACCGATATTATTTGTTAATAACTTTTATGGTGATGACGAAAATTCTAATCGAAGAAAAGAACTGTGGAGTCTGGACACATATATACACATATATACATGTAGATATATACAGAGTATATAAAAAGTATTGAGACGGCGAAATATCTCGAAAATTAAGCATTAGAAAAAAATGTTTCAGATAAAAGTTGTAAGGTTTCAAAAGATCTATTCACTGATTACATCCATTTGATCTTGGATGGATCGCTAAGGTCAGATCAAGGTCAAACTGATTTTTAAAAATAGAATCTATTTTTGATATCAGAATCTAATAGCTGGTATCAAGAGCTTTTCATAAAAAGATTTTTTTTTTATAATTATAATAATAGCACATGAGTGAAGATATACAAGATAAAGGATATATGTATGATATAATTATAAAATATTTTAGTGTCATCATAAGAATGAATATAAGTTTATATTATTATAGTTAGTTTAGCTGTGTGTTCGCAGTATGCCAGATATTGCTTATCTTCGCGTCGATATGCTGGGCACATCCCATAGCGATGAGCAGATCCGATTTCGTTCTCACTTTCACGCTTCAATTCAAGCGTGATGATCGCATAGTCTTCTATGACTCGAGGATCCGCATCCATCTCTCTTTCCTAGTAGTGTTTTAATAAATGCCTTTCCGGGGTCGTCTGAGTCTTGATCCAGAGAGGCAAAGGTGGGATTCAATCTATTCTCGTTTGCTAGGTAGTAATGTAAATTGTTTATACTCTATTATATCTATTAAATAATATTTTTATTATATCTATATATATAATTTCGTTACTAGTTTAACTAGTTGTAATTAAAGAGAATAACATTTACCAATTGGAGAAGTGGTGTAGTGGGTAACGTAGAAGATTCATAATTCAGAGATCTCAGGTTTGAATCCCACTAAGTGCGTTTTTTAATACCAATTTGAAGTAATTAATTTCAAGTATAATTATTATAAATGTCTTAAGAATAAAATTTGTTGTAACCCTTAAATGTGAATATTTTTTTTTCGAATATTAAACTATTATATATTATATACTCAGCTCGGATCTAATCCATTTCAATGCATTCAATCCATTTTCATGAATTTAAAGTACGCATTAAAAAAATTTTAATTCATTCTCGTTTGCTGGGATATAATGTAATTGATTACATACTGTTTTTTGTCTTTTTCATTAATATAGATACAGTAGCAGAATATTAATGATTCGATGATTAAGTAGCAGAGTAAATTGAATATAAATATTAATCAGCAGCCTACGATTTGGTTTATGTTTTTTCTCTTATGTAGCAGTAAACGCGGAAACAGAAGTTTCAGCCAATTATGAGATAGTTTTACGATTATATTGAAAATATTATATGCTAAAGAAGTTCTAATATCAGTTTTTATATACATTATTATATTTTTACATTAAAATGCTATTTATTATTATAAGTATTGTAAATAACATAAAAAATATGATTTTATATTATTCCGCGTGTTCCGCTTCCGCTTATTCCACTCAATGAGACATAAAAATATTGTTCGTTTTGTTTCTCGGGGTCGCTCCGAATGAACCCAGTATACTTGAAATATAGGACACACTACGTATGACATCCGACATTTGATATTCATTATTACAATGAATTCGTAATAATGTTCGTAACGTATATTCAGCAATTATAAATATCTTTTCCAGGAATTAAAGTATAATGATAAAGATATATTTTTCTGATATGTAAAAAGAGAAAGAAACTTTGAAAAAGGAAACTTTTGACCTTCTACTGCACTTAACAAAACTTTTTTTGATAAAATTTAGCAATCAAGCATTCAGTTCAGAGCAACGGTTAACTATAACTCTAAGGTACTTGCTTTTTTTTATTACACATTGTTAAATTAAAGAATAAGATGTGTAAAACAGTATTATTTTACAAATGTTTTATAATAGTACTTTTTCTATTCATATTTTTTTTTTCAGATATTTAGCAATTGGAGATTAAATATTGTCGCATTGACTTTTAGATACGGAGAGACTGTCCGGAAAATTATCCATGAAACTTGTCCAGTCATAATGAAAGTGTGTCTACTTCTGTTTACCAACAGAAAAATATTTGTGTTGGTTTTTTGGAAGACTGGAATTTTCTTGATTACATTCGATGGAAAGCATGTACAGATACAAACTTCGTTAAAAACTCCATCCGGGAGCTTATTCTACACATAACTATAAGAAGATATTTAGTGTAGTATGGTTGCATAATATATGTTCACATTAATCGATATAGGCTCGTATGGCAGTGTGGTGACAATTATCGCCACAATTATATGGAAGATGCGAATGCGTTGTATTTCGTAGAAAGGCACGCATACAGTATTGCAACAGACGGGCCGTTACACGCGGATAATATTACCTATGCACACAACAGTTCGCCGAAAGGCATTTAAATACCTCTGTTGTTTTCTTTTAACAGGCCGAGAAAATTCTTTCCTCGCATCGTACCGAGGAGGATTAGAAAATGCATGTACAAAATAGTAACTAATAATTATTAATTATTATCTTCGGCGATTTGAAACGAATCATAAAGTATAAACATTAGAATAAAGGCGAATGACCTGCGGAATAATATTGTGCTTCGAAAGGGGGAAGGTTCGAGAAGGTTGTCAAGACGTGCGAATGTTCTCACAAGGAAAAACGAGGAAATTAGATTGTGAAGATGAGACTCCGAAGAGATAAGACGTATTTGTATCTTTGAGTTTATTAAAAACGAGCTGATACGAATTCACGTTTCTAAATGACTTATCGCTGTCACAAAATCCTTGGTCCTCAACCTACGAATAAAAATAATATGCGAGCGAAATATTAAAGCAGAAATAGCGATATATTTATGTACATCTTCTGATATTCATTTGGCACTGCAAGAGGAAACATTGAATCTTTCAAAAGAAACTTCCAAATCTTCCTGGAAGCAATAATATTATAAATTACCATGCTTTTTCCTTGGAGATAGTCCCAGTAAACGAGAATGGATTAAAATGAATTGAAATTTTTTTCTATCTGAATGCGTATTTTAAATAGCGAATACGTTTTTTTAAATTGGATTCAATTGGATTCAATTAGATTCAATTGGATGCAATTGGATTGAAAAATTGCATTTCCTATTCAAAATTTTGAATTGAACAGTATTCACAATGCACAGAAAAAGCTAATATTATTTTTAGATTGAAAGGCATAAGAAATATGCTTCATACAATTCCTATAAATGAATGAAAATGCATTCAGGATTGAACAAATTTATTTTAACATTCGTGAATCAATATTTCTGAATCCGTTTCAATTCATTTCAATCAATTCAATTTTCGTTTGGATTAGTTTTTCAATTAATACATTTATAATGCCATCATGCTTTGGAAAAGTACTTGACGAAAAAAAAAATTTAATTATTAACAGTTAATAATTTTTATATTTATTATTATTATGTTACATACGTAACATGTTTTAAAATAAACATATGTTTAAATCGTTATTAACATTGATACATAAGTCTTCAAGTGATTCGTCTGTCAAATATAATTTAAAATCTTCGTCCTCTTTATCTAATTCTTCAGCATTTTAGAAATCATTTCTGTATCTTTTGGATCATTAGAGGTCAAAGGCTTATGGTGATTAATTATATTGCAGTTCGCTTCTTCAAGGTCTACCGGATTTCGTGATAATGCATCGGCATTTACATTAGTCTTACCTGTTTTGTATACTACATCGTTTTATATACTACATTGTATTCAGCAATTTTAATTTCCATCGTAGTATTCGCATGTTTGCGTCCTGTGCATTTTTAAACCAGAGAAAAGATTTGTGGTCTGTAACTAATGTAAATTTCCGTTCATATAAATAAGATCTAAAATGCTTAACGCAATATACTATGGCTAAAGCTTTTTTCTCATAAGTATCGTATTTTATTTCGTTAGAGTTCGCGAAACATATCGGTCGATCTTTATTTATTTCTTCTTGTGATAAGATGCCTCCAATTGCTATTCCGGAAGCATCAGTAGTTAATGTAAAAGGTTTAGAAAAGTCGGGGAATTGTAAGACAGGTTCTTCGCACAATTTCTCTTTTAATGCTTGGAAGGATTCTTCTTGATCCATTGTCCATTCAATTTAGTATCGTTTTTTAACAAATTGATGAGGGGTTTGGTTAATTTCGAAAAGTTTGGTATAAATTGTCGGTAATATCTAGCTAATCTAAGAAATTATTTGATATTTTTCGGTCTTGGAAATTGCCTTACAGCCTCTAATTTCTTTGGATCGGGTTTAATTTCGTCTTTACTAATTACATGCCCTAAATAACTTCAGTTTTCAAGAATTTGCATTTGTCGGATTGCAATTTTAAATCAGCCTTGTGTAACCATTAACAAATTATATTTCCTTTCGTGTTCTTCTAATGAGGTAGCGTAGATGTCATCATATACACAATGTCATCCATATACACAAATAATTTTTCGCCTTGCAATCCTGATAGTACTAAATCCATTAATCGTTGAAAAGTGGTGGGTGTACCTTTTAATCTGAAATGCATTCGATCAAATTCATAAATTCGATGAAATTCAACTGAAAGGAGTTGTAAATGCAGTTTTATGACTATCTGTAGGATCCATCTTTATTTGATGAAATTCGGATGCTAAGTCGCACACTGAGAAATATTGTGCTCCGTCTAATTGATCATCTAATTGCCAAAATGTCGATAATATTAGATCGGATATGCGTCTTCGATTTTTTCGTTTAAGGCTCGAAAATCTAATACCATTCTCCATCATTTGTTTCCCTTTGTGTCTTCCTTTTTGGGAACTGTCCATATAGGCGTGACTGAGAAGGTTTTACGATGCCTCCTTCTAACAGTTCTTCTACCTGCCTATTTATTTCTTCTTTCTGAATTTGTGGGAATCTATATTGTATTTGTAGGTCGATCATCCATTGTGGATAGTTGTAATATATTTGTTGCTGAGAGCTTCTCTCCAAGGATGTGAAATCTGTCCTGACTATCAGTTAGTTTTATTATAGCTGTTTTTTCCTGGTAACCTAAATGCTCTAAACGCAATAATTTTGTAATTTCTGTGAGTCTTCATCCCTTCCGATTTCTTCCGATACAACTAAGCATTCGCGTGAAATTGTAGATTCGTTTCGATTTTCTTGTTCAGTTCTTTCCTTGACTTGCGTTTGCGCATGAATTTATCTATCATTTCTTGAGATTGATTGTGTGTAGATGCTAGAATTTTTGAAGATGGTTTATTTTCCTTGGGATTACGAATATTTATATAAAGATTATATGATTCCTTTCTAGAAGTTCATCGATAGTAACATGAGAGAAATTATTTTAATGATTATCATTTTTTGCGGGCATTCCAACCCTTAATAATTTAAATTTTTTGAGAGTGGAGCTCTTTTAACTTCCTTTGATAAAATTGAGTCGCATTACATAGCGAGATTTGGTTATTTATTTACCTCTTTGCAATCGACAGGAGTAGAATTTAACAGGGAAGTATGGAAACTTTTTTCTGCAATTTCTGGATTATAATATTTGAATTTTCAGGAGAAGTTTGGTAATTTCCCTCTCCAAAATTATTTAAATTTTTAGGAGAAGTTTGGTAACTTCTTTCTCCAAAATTTTCTGAATTATTTATATTTTTAGGAGAGGTTTGGTAACTTCCCTCTCTAAGGATTTTGAATTCTAGGATTTCAAGTTTGAGGGAGATGTGGAATCTTCCCTTCGATGAATATTTGGAATAGGATTTTTTCTTGATTCTTTAATTCCTCTTATTAATTCGTCAATATTTCAAATTTTTTTTTTATTTTTCTGTTGCTCTTGTCTCTTTATATAATGACTACTCAGTTCGTAATTCCGTCATTATTGTTATTTGAACTGGCATCGTTACTAAAGTCTTCGAAATGAATTTGGATATCCCTTGGATGAGTAAGACAACTTTGTGCATTTGCAATTTCGTTTTGATTATCACGCATTTCAATGCTTTATTATCGAATTATCGTTGTCAAATAATTCATTTAAGAGTTTGAGGCGCAAGGTTGGTACTTATACCTCAACTTCTTTGTCTAACGTACTTATGATGTTCAAATATACTTTTCCAGAAACATTTTCTACTATTGTATCTCCTAGGTAAATTCCATGTGCTATTTTTAATTTCAGTACATATCCTATTTTTATCTCCGGATTTCTTCACATAAAAAAAAAAATAAAGATTCTGATCGTGATGGTGCAATGATGGTCTCTGATGAAAAGAAAGCTATATTAACTCCTGATACATCTAAATATTCCTTTACGTAATTTTCGAGGAAGTCTGTTTGAAGAAATCATTATCAATATTCCGGATTGGAAAATCATCTGATATGATATGAAAGGAAACCCTTTTTCCAAAGAGGGATAAAATTATTTCTCCCAGCGTGTAAACGAGATATTTGTTTATGCCATTTAATTTTAGAATATTGTTATAATTGACAATACTTTAGGTACAAAATTTTTTATCTAACCTTGATTATATAATATTTGGCCCGGAACCGATATCTAATATGAAAGCTATGTATGGTATTGACTCGCAAAAGTTTACCTGAACGATAGGCACGCGACTATGCTTGCCAAGGATTATTACGGGACGTATTTCTAACGCATTTTTGCCTACTGGCTCTTTTTCGATGTCGACGGGTGAGATTCGCTCGGACCCTTGTGCCACACCTGAGCCGAAGTTTCCCTGTTCATTTATCTTTCTTCGATTATTGCTTGCGATTCATAATTCACAAGTTTCGAGGAGATGTTCTTTACAGTATCGGTAGAATAATGAATCTAAATAAAGAAAAAAAGAAATAAAGAATAATGAATGAGGAGGCAGCATTTTGCCCTATCTTAGATCGACAATCTTTAGCATCCAAAATTGTTACAGATAATTTGACAGATAATTTTTATTTTATTAACTGCGTTATGTTGTGCGTTCATTCTGTTTTGTCCAGCAGTTACAACTTTTAGCATTATGCCCTGATCTAAAACATATTTGACAAATAATATTATTTCCCTGTAAAATATTAACGAATTGTTGTGCTTGAGCGTCGCAAAGTCGATATTTGTCAGCGCTGTGTCCGCGTTTCTAGCAGATTTGACATATTAAAATCTCTATTCCAAAATTAGTTAATTTTCTACAGTTTAAAGCTAAATATCCTTCTTTATAATTCTAATAATAAATAATAATTCTAATAATAATAAAAGACAGGTTTCCCGTAATTTTTTCGTATTCAACGCTTTACTCGATATATTTTCTTGATTCGTAAATCATCAAATGGAGTTCTTTTTCTATTCGTAACGCATCGGCTACCGTTTCTTGAACACCTAAATTTCTTGTTATTCTTTGCTCAATTTCTGGTTTTAATCCTCTAATAAAACACTTACACATGTCTTTTTCTAAAAAAATGATTTAATACTTTGATCAAAAAATTTTCTCGAAATTTTATGGACTTCTATTATTTGTTTTCCTAAAATCTTTACACGATTCGTGTATGTAATTATGTCTTCATTCTGTTGATAAATACAACCCAACTCGCCTTGCAGCTAATATATATTTTTTGAAGCGTCATAAACTTGTTTTAAATATTTAATTAATTGTGCCATACTGTTAAAGTCCTGATCTTGTATAGTACGACGCGCTTCACCCACAATTCTCGTCCTTATGATTTTTGTAAATTGCGATTCAGGTAACTTCATCCGGTAACATGGATTTTGCTTCTTTGTTACGTCCAACGGATTCCCATGACTCTGTTCTTTCATGGAGATCTGGAATTCGTTGAAATAAAAAGACAGTTGCGAATAACGCGCAAGTTAAGCATTAAGCCTAGAGAAAACTAAACATTTTCTTTTTTCACACTAAAAATTAAAACGAAGAATTCAGCATCTCCTCGTAAATGTCATTTCTGAAATAAAAATCGATACATGTGCACGAGCGTCGGGACCAAAAGAATACGAAGTTCGTGTCCCTCAGACACTGCGGCTAAAATAATAATAAATATATCATTGGAAGCATAACCGGCGCCAAGATATCTATTAACGGTCAAGTCGTGGACGATTCACAAAATCTAAGAAGCGACGCACGACGCTTAGGGGTAGATTCTGGGTGGTCTTGTGCCGACGCTGTATGTGCACTTTCTTGATGCACAAGTAGTTTTCCCATAAATTTTAAGGTCATAAAATTTAGGAGAACACTTTTCCACACTACAGACTCCGGTCAACATCCTTTCCTCCTCCCAGATCTTGATCAATCAGAGAGCAAAAAAAATCCTATTACTAGTTAACGAAATCTATTCTACCAATTCAAATTGGAGTAATCAGAGGCGATTAGTATAAAAACTGTGATTCCGCGGCCCTCAATTTCTCTTTGAGTTTGGGGAAGCTATAGTTGTCGAGATCCTTTGAAAAAGGCTTCATCCGATTCTCGAATCTCTTTTTCTCCAATAGAGTCAGTGCAAAATCCTACTATTAACTAAAAGTCAACGGCACTGTTTGATCGGGGAATTTGACGAAGTGGATCTTACGCCCATCATCCCACAATCGGCACCCTCTCTGACGATCTCTGGGCCACCTTATTCATCATTATCGCCAAGTAGTAAGTTTTGATTTCGCTGCAGTAAACCGTGGTCCCTTCTCTTCTTGTGTGGTTCCTCTTTAAAGACGACCAAAATTTTAGTGTGTTCACGCAGATCTTCTGCTCCTCGTCACCGTCATCTAGTGAGGACTAACAATGCATGCCGACTCACCGCCGCTCTAACTCCGCGCAAAATTCTAGAGAACAATCTCCGCTAATTCAAGCATCGGTCCAAGAACAGATTCCAGTGATTTAACCTCCAGCCTCGACTCTATCACCGCTATTAGAGATTTCTTATTCCTCTGTTTCTGATTTGTCCTCAGACTTCTTCGATGACCTCTTTCCGTTCAGTCCTCCCCCTGTTTCACATCCAATGTCACCACCTCCAATTCAGGAATTTCCCGTCTCACATACTATCCCCTCAATTCCTCTTGTTCAACCTGACTCTTACTCTCTCGCTGGTCATCTTCCTCTCTTCTTTCATAACGCCAATAAATTGTTGTTGGAATACATATCTTACTTTATTTCTTTCTCGGTTTAATGACCGAGTAATAGTCAGCATCACAAGATCCACTTGTTTATTTTCAGTCCACATATCTCATTCCTATCGATCCTTTTTTTTTCCATCTTACACAATTTTAATTTTCTCCTCCTTCTTCCAAACTCTTCATACTCAAAATAACGTCCGTATCACACACAACGCTCTTTTCACACATACATACACACACGCTCGCACGCACGCACGCACCCACCCACTCCCCCCCCCACACACACACACACACACACACACACACACACACACACACACACACACACACACACACGAAAGTGCGTACGATCATATACTTCAGAATAGAGAATCGAAGACGTTCCGTCAGGTCCCCTCAATTTAAGGATGGCCACAACTTTTTTATGTTTATTCTTAGACGTAATATCACCGAATTCGCGCGCGGGTTGAGTGATTATATCCTCTGAGTCGACGGAACCATCAAGGGTTTTAGAATTATCTGAAATCTCTGATTTATTCAAAGAGAATCCCGCCGTTTCAGATTTAGATTCGGAGGATTTAAGGGGAAACGTGTGTTTTGTGTACTTTATTTTAAATTATTAAAATTTCCTATAGCAGTTTTATAAAGGCTTTCTATTTCAAATTTATCACCAGAATTTCTCTATTTATTTCCGTCTCCTAAGATCGCACTTGTATCCCAGACGAGCTTCCAAAAATTCATTTTATTTGTTTATCAGATGAAATATTCGAAAAATTTTTGTTTTTAAAAAATAAAGATTTATAAAAAATCGCGTTTTTTATATCCTAAATCGTTTTACTAATAATTACTTAAAAACAAAAATATTTTAAAAATTATCTAGATAAAATTTTT
>NW_017259583.1:1115911-1116197 GCF_001594045.1 Atta colombica | reverse complement strand
ACGGGGCGTGGGGCGCGGGGAGTAGGCGCGGGAGGGGGGGGGGGAAGGCGCGGGGGATACTGGTAGGCGCGAGAAAGCCCCGACGCTATCGATGTTTATAATAATACGTGATGCTATCATGTTGTTGGCATCATTGGGAACCGTCATCCTACATCCCGCCGCCATCATCGCTACCGCCGCCGCCACCGTCGCGATCGCCCTTGCCGCCGCTGCCTTTTGTAAGATGAAAAATAATATAAATAAGAAAATATATAACAATATATAAAAATAATGTATAACGTAAAAT
>NW_017259583.1:1114602-1115811 GCF_001594045.1 Atta colombica | reverse complement strand
TATATAAATACAATATAAATATATAAGTATTCCTTTTTTAAATTTTATTCATAAAATTTTCTCAAACTTACAATTCCAATCTTCCGGCTCCGGATCGAGCTCGTACGGCCGGAGGTTGAAAAGTTCCGCCAAGAAAAAGTCTCATTCCTCCCAAATATCGAATAATTTCTTCCCACCTTTCTGCACGTCTCATTCTTCTATTAAAAACGAATCCTCTAATTGTAACATAGCTGCGATGTGTCTCCTGAAAAAAGTATTGTACAAAGTAAATTAGAAAAAGATAATTTGAAAATATCTTGTAATTTATAATTTATAATTTATACTTACCAGAGGAATTACTAGAACTTCCACTTCGTTCAATAATTGCAGCCGCACAACTTTTTGGTTGTCGACTACAATATAACAATGGAACAACAAAAATAAAAGAAACGTTATAAGCATAAATTAGCTAAAAAAAAGAGATACAAATTGGAAAGAAAAAAATTACTTACCCCCCCTCAACGATATTCATAACGTACTTCCAACAGATCTCTCATAATTCTTGCGAGAAAAAAGTTTTCGATAAAAATTTTTTTTTCAACAAAAAATTACACTATTATAACTGTCACTTTCACTTTATCACAGAAATGTGCAAAAATATTCTACCCCCTAAATGGTAGAATACATTTGAGGAAAAAAAATCACTCACGTCTTGCGCGCGGACAAAGCAGGACAAACTTCTTCTTTGTGTGAATGGCTCCGACTCTAATACAAAGTCGATATGGCCAGAATCGAAAATGCCGCTTATGCGGTGAGTAACAAAAAATGTGTAGAATTTGAAAGTTTAAAAAGAATAACATAAACTCAATTGCGCGTTTGAAGTCGGTCACACTTTCTAAAAACGATAATGCAATAACATCCGATTGCGCGCGGACAAAGCAGGACAAAGACTGACGCTGAGAATCAACCTTCGCCGCAGCGAGCCTGTCTAGGATTTATCTTTAGGCGGCAGTTGTATAAAAAACAATTCAGATCATAAGTGCCATCACGAGAAAAATTATCGCTTATATCATTGCAGCACTCTTTATAAGAATAGCCTAATATATAGTAGCCGCGATTATTTGCGTCATCGAATTGTTAAAAGTTCACGCTACATGTTTATTTTCATACCTGTAATTCCTTTTTTCTTACGCGGAAAGGTACATATATGTATATATATATATATATATA
>NW_017259583.1:1105215-1114488 GCF_001594045.1 Atta colombica | reverse complement strand
TTTACTTCCAGGAGCTCAAAATCCGCGATGAAGTAAATTCGCATCGAAACGTGTTAATTACATTCATAATAATTACCTATTATGCATTATAAATGAAATTTAGATTATTGAAGGTCACGGATATGAATAATCAATTTTGGACAATAGTATATGTTATCTTCAAGAAAAACAGATTCTCAAAACAAAAAATAAACGATATAATAAAATATCAAGGAAACGACAGAACAAGTATATATATATATACACACATACATACATACATACATACACGTTCATAATATATATACATATATATGTACATACATGCGTACATATGTATATGATACGACAAAAAAAAACAATCGTTGACTGTTATTTATCTAAATGGAATACGATGGCGCGTCGTATAGGATCAATGGATGGATGAATGGATGGGAAGTAAAGAAAGTATAGTATTAGGTGTGGGAAAAAGTTCATGGCGTTTTTCCCGTTAGATGTAACGGGAACTTTTTCCCACACCTAATATATATAGAATGATGTGAACAAAAAAATTTTTATTCATATATGTTATTACATTGTTTCTTTTTTGTACGTATTAAAAACTAAAGCCAATAGCTCGCAATCGACGAACTGATGTCCATAAAGATGTCGCTATCACGTATTGTGTCTTCAGACGCGATGTTGGAGAATCGCGTATATTTGACATCGACCATAATGATAAATCGGGCTAATCGTTTGAACGTTATATCGATACATCCGTCATCTCAACATAGTGTCGTTTTGGTCATCGTAATGCGTACGGACGAAGAATTGAGACGTACGAGCATAGCATCGTTCAGCATGCAAACGCTGACGGTTAGCAGTCCAACGCTTATAAAATTATTCTTATATTCGTTTCGCAGCATCTTATAAATATTCCATCGCTGCTCGTAGAGGCCTTTCCATGTTTCGAGAGACAACGACAGTTCATGTCCGCGATGATCTCTCAGGGCGATCTCCATGTAACTCGGTAGACCAGTGTTGATTCCAATTTCCAAATACTTGTAGCCCGTCAGATCATAACGTCTGCTCAGTAAACGCACCGCGCGATGCTCCATGTGTACGTATGTAATGTTAAAAAACGTTTCTTTTGTGTATAGAACGTTGAAATTTACATGTTTCTGCATCCTTCTTCGTTTCATATTCGATGTATTTAGCGAAGTACATTTTTCAACCATTCGTACAACCGGGTATCGCAAGACTGATTGTATCCGTAAATTGCGACGTATATGGTAAAATTTCTAGAATAGAAGAGGATGTAATTCTCTCCTCTTTCCAAGAATTACGACACATTTTATCGCGTTTTTTTACGTATTTTTTTGTTTGCGAGTTTATCAATGTTTATATTTTATGATTTATATTTCGATGGCATATTGATGACGTTGATGATGATGATGAGCACATTGGCGACTTTTTCCCCAGAATATTCTCAATATCTCGCTTTTTCCTTGCGATGGCGATGGACTTGGTGACAAGGGATGGCTCTTTCGTTCGATCGATTTTCGATGTATATATTCTTTTACTCGATCCATGTCTTAACGCTCGTAACTGAAGCTTATGATTGAATGAAAAAAATTATACACTACCTATATACATTGCATATATGTACTATCAGAACATGTCGTGACGCGTTTAACAGAAGTGCCGATGTTTTCGGATACATGCATACATACATATATATACGTTGGCTTGAGCATATTGTTGAGAAGACTGTGGTCAATTGCGATCGAATGTGACATAGATTTTATACTTGTTGGAAGTGCGCTTAGGTGATTTTGCGCATAACATTGGTCAATGGATTATACTCGATATAGAATCACGCGATCGTGTATGATGAGACAATAGGCTGTTGTATTTGCGGGCACGTTCTCCTTATATTCAAAGTTTAATCGTACGTCCACACTGCCACTCTTGATCGATTCGTTCTGTCGAGAGTAATCGATGATTACGAACGGGCCATTACGTAAAAAAGTCATAAAGGTGAGACTCGGCTCGAGGTACTCGTATCCGTAGTAGTCCTTGCGCGTACAAGTCGTACAGAATCGCACATCTGTTTTTATTAAAATCCAGATTCAAGTCATATGGATAACATTTCGAATTCAGGTAGAGTTTCACATTGGTTAATTTCCAATCGTCGAATCGATTTATATCTTCGGACATGACGTTTTTTCGACCTGTTTGCATAGTGAAAATGACGTAGCGCGACTTCTCGAACTGAGTAGCCGTCTTGATGGCCCATGAATGCTTGATTGTGTTCTGCAAGAGCGGAAACTCGTACAGATCCCACGAGCAAAAAGTCATGCTTAGATATCGTCCGCTCTCCAAAGCGCATAGCATTAACAGCTTATTTATCTCGTTCAATAACATATGCGGCATTCGCCACTATACTTGAATAATTCGAGCGTTAGTTCTGTCGCCGGATTTCCCGTCAGACAATTGTTATCGTTGCGTGCTCGTATTAAAATCAACTCGAGCGTTGATCATGCGTTTGTAATCTTCGCAAATTCTCAGCAGTATGTAGAGCGGTACACAGAAATCTAGCCGCAATTGTCTGCGCATCCCAGCCGGCATTTCGCAGAATCACGCTTCTGTCGGATGACACTATTACATAGTTTTTGAGTGTATTAGTTATGTCCACGTTTCTGTTACGATCAATCTTCACACCGTTGAGTTCATATCGAATCTCATCGAATATGAACGCAACGCAATTATTTCCCAATATCACGTGAGCACCCTGAACCACTTTGTTCTTCATCAGTTTTCCCTCGATGTACAGAAAGCTTTCGTAGGCAGTGTATATACAGATCCTGTTGTTGTATGGGTATTCTTATTTCGTTGCCCGAACGTTGTATTGGCGATCGGGCTGTACGTGTGAGTCTCAATCTTGACGATGCGATCGTCAAAAATCGGCTCACCGGTAATATTCAAGTATCAATCATCTCAAAAGTTGCGAATCCCAAAGACTTTAAAAATGTAACGTTTGACGTGCTGAGCTTTTTCTTCTGTCTAATGCAGCTGGATGAACGAGTGTTATCGAGCTGTGACGTCATTGATCTTGTAAAGAATGCGTTATCTCTCTGCATACGCTCCGTTCCGTTCAGCATCTCATGCTCACATTATCTCGTACGCATGCAATCTAACGTGATCTCTTCTCCTCGAAAATCGAGCAATCGTCCGTTCTAATCGATGATGCATATCGTTAGATCCGTAATGCTCCGTGCGATGATCGGCAGGTAAATGATCTACGCCGGCCTCTCCGATATCCTGGAAGCACGCTCGATGAAAATTCATGTATCGTGTGTGTGCCCGGGGTCACGTTACTCTCTACGGGGATAACGTTTACGTTCATTATGTTGATCGACATGTCCGATTCGTGCCATCTTCGCCGCAGTATACGTTTCGACGAGAATCCCAGCGATCCTTTTGGGTTTGTCAAAGTTTATTCTATATGCACATCTAATTTCGCATCTCATCGTATTGTAATTTGCACGGAGTGTAATCGGATATTCTCCACCCTCACTATTACCGTCATCGGTGTCATTGTTGTTGTTGTTGTTGTTGTCATTATCATCATGCATACGTCAACGGTTTCAAGAGCGTCGCGATGTGATTTCCGTAAAACGCGTTTCAAAAATTCATTTATGTCTTGCACTTCATATGAATCCTCGGGAATTGTAATTTCCACGTCTTTGGTGAAATAAAATTTGTTTTTCGATTCGTTCACGTTCGGTATTGTATGATAAGTTTTAAAAATCGCTAGACCAAACTCATAATCTCCATCAAATCTATGGTGGGAAAGTAATTCGCTGCGAGGACAGTGCTCTTCTCTCAGTAAGCATCAACGACATGACGGAAAAAGCATTCGATTAATATTAAGATTTTACAGCATCTCGTCGAGCTTTTTAATTCACGCGCGTCTACCGTTTGTAGAAACTGCAGACACATCTGTCCACAGAAACTCTGATCGTCTGATAGGACATGCGATTGTACTCTATCGTCGTAACACCGTTTTCGAAATATCGCATCAGTTCCTTGGACGGCCGAAGATTACCGAAACTGTCAAAATACACGATGTGGTTGTTCCTCTTCGCGTACGCTACTCAATGAGTATCAGGCTCCGTCGCATCGTCCAGATTTACAATACCGCTTTCGTTTCGGTACGCGCCGCTCGTCAGTAACGTGTTACGCATGAAAACGCCTCTAAAGTATGGTATGCGCACGTCTCGTGAGCTTGTTCAATTGCACATTGGTTGCGCCAGACAGCATTTTTATCGTTTTTTTGGCGTTTTTTTTTTCTTTGCAGTTACACCCTGTTTGTACCTACCGAGATACAATCCGCGCTCGTATTTGTACGGAGCGAGATACAGTCCGCAATCCTGCTCCATTGCGCGATCGTGACATTGCAGCTCTTCGAGCTGATGTCGCGCGGTTTTGCTGTCATTTACCACTTTCGCCATGTTGGCCGTTCCATCGATCAAGAACCCGAGCGCGCCCAACATTAACAGAAACGCACCGCTTCGTTTCGATGTTGGAAGTATCCGCTTTTTCGTCGCCTTTATCCTCGTCTTCTTCTTCGGTTTCATGCCCGTGCCGATCTTGATCTTGGCTTTCATCACTGTCCAGACGGCAGCTGCGGCGGCTCTTTCGCTGAGAGCCGAATCTCTTGCAGTGACGCATCCTAGCGCTTTATCGGCGAGTACCTTGTCCGCCGCGTGTCTATCGGTGAGATTATTTATTGCTGTGCGAATACGCAATGTCGTATTCTCGGCACGCCGCGTCCAGCAGATTTATGCCCTCATCACCTCTGAGTAGTCGCTTCGTATGGTAAGCCGAGTGTCCAGGCCGCAAAACTGTAGTCCGGAATATGTAACTCGAAAGGACGTGCGTTTATCGCTCAATTCAGCAGACCGCCGCGCGACGCCGACATTCGCTACAGTTCTTTATCGTCGATGTGCGTCCGCTGCTATAACTGATTTTAATGCTCGTCGCAGGGACGATAGGTTCGAATCTGCCTTCACGTGTTCCGGAAGCTTGTCCCAGACGTGTTCGATGTAATCGGCGTATACGCGTAGGAGTACGATCTTCGGTATATAGTAAAGACCGGTAGAATCGAGGAGGACATGGCATTGAACAGATATTTTAAGCCTATTATCAAACTTCTGCGGCAGATTGTTGACAGTCCTATATGAGCGATAAAGAGGCAGTGACGATGACGCAGCATCTGCCTCCAAGTGTGAGAGAAAAGAGGAAGAGGAGGAGGAGGGAGAGAAAGCGAGCGAGACGTTCGAGCGTTCCGCGACTCTGCGTAAATCCAATGAGCGATCGTATACAGCCGATAATCTCCACTCCGTAACGAATGTACCAACGATAGAATCGTTGGAGGAAACGATGGATGATTCGCTAATAACGAAGGTTCAAAATCGGTTTCAAACGTCGGAAGGTCGAGAGGTGTTACAAGCCGGCTTGGGCCCGCTCTGGGTCAAAAGTACGTCGAGGCTGTTCTGAGGGGAAACGCGAGATAAACAGAAGAGCGATGTACATTATGTGTACGGCGTTTACTTACACAAGGATTGATGTTGGCAATAAACATTTCGACATGGATGATGTGGAATAACATAATTATCAATGGTGTACGATACGCCGGTACACCTGATTTTTATGAGTTAATTTTCAAGAGAATTCCCGACGATCTCTTCTATACGGAAGACAATATGAACAAGTACAAGAGCATGCTGCTGGCGACGAACGCGCACAAACACAAGAATCAATCGCAGGGGACACCGATTGAGCAATAGGGGATACAAGAACAAAATACGTAATCGTACCGTTGATGTCGATCACATTCAAGAAATAGAAGAAGAAATCTAGAAAGGGATTATCTCACGCATTGCTATGAACGACAATGCGATCGATTACGTGTATGGGGACGATCCCAACCAGCTGGTGGATCGTTTACGATTGCTTGACGCTTCGCACTGAACGGGCAACAACATTCACGACAACGAGATGCTGTCGATTATCGAGGAACTTCGCGAAGTTTATTATAAATTAAATCTCGATCTTATTATAAATTAAATCGCATATAGACAAAACGAGTCAATCGAGTGATATCAGCGAGAAAAAAATACTTTTGCTTTGTATTACGCATTCAATCATGAAACAGAGATCCAGCGAAAAGAGAAAAAATTAGCTCTGAGAGACGTTGACTCGTCGAGGAATTGCACGCTCCGGTGAGAAGAAATTTTTCGTGAAGGCGTGTCATAGTTTGAAGATACGATGATCTGATATTGTCGAGATGCGTCCATACTCAAGCTTCAACAGAGGCCACCACTACATACTCACCATCATCGATGTGTTGAGCAAGTACGCGTGGGCCATACTACTCAAGAGCAAGGGAAGCGAGATGGCTGATGCTATCGCTGAGATAATTCGAACGAGTGGAAGATGTCCGAAAAATTTACAAACGGATAGGGAATTTTACAAACGCCGATGTGCAGAAAATCTTGAAAAAACACGACGTTAATCACTATTCCACGTATTCGACGTTGAAAGCGTCAGTATAGATAGTTGACAATGCCGTTCACAATAGTTCTTTTTTAATGTATGCAGAGTGGGCACATGCTGCACGAGAATATACCGTACAAAGGTCCTCTGCAATTCATGCATGACTTGCCATCTAGCTTATCGAAAGAATTGGTTTCATGCTCCCTGACGTGATACATTCCTACATCGTTAATGTCAGCTATAATAATTATGGATCACACAGTGCTTAGTACGAGCGTTCAACGTACAGATTTCTGGAGCCGACACGAACTTTTCTACGCGATCGATTTCATACTCGCTCATATCACTAGTAAATTTACTATCGTCGGATAGTAGATTTCTTTGTCAGATGACTCTTGTTCCATTATATTCTCAAAGTCTACTTCCATTTCATTACTTCGAACACTTCTCTGATATTCGATATTCTCGAATTCTACATCCATGTCTTCAACGTTTCTGGTATTCTCGACTTCTATATTGTCCATTACGTTTTCAAATTCTATTTCTATTGCTTCAAATAACTTGTCTGCATTTATACCATGTCCTAAACGTCCGCACGATGATTAACCATACTTTTCGCGTTATACTTATTGCGATCGATTCGGTAATCTTTAAAGGCGCCAACTGAGGTGCCACGCTTATGATTATATATTCCACTTGTGACTTCTTTGTCCTTTTATCTACCATCCCTATTGGGTCGTAGTAGTGACGTGTCACCGATCTCTTCTTAGAAAAAAAATATCGATGTCTCTCTCTTAATGCATCACGACATGTCACCGATCTGATGATTTTTCCTAGATAAATATCATTATCGATGCTTCTGACCTTGAAAGAAAGAACTGTGAGAACAATGATGTATCACTTAGATAAAACATCTTGTCCATTATAGTACCGCGACGCATTTTGGGGTGGACGCGGTCGGCGGCGACGGCGGTGGCGGTGGCGGTCCCCAATGATACGAATAACATGGTGGCATCACGTATCATTATAAACACCGATAGTGCCGGGGTCTTCTTGCGCCTCCCCCTCCTTCTCTGCGCCTTCCAGTATTCCCCGCGTCCTCTAGCTGTATGGTCAGAAACCGCTTAGTATATCTACTTCTTCTATTTAGATTAATGTAAAATTTATCATCTTTATTTTATCTAAGATTGTGTGTGATTCATCTTATGTATATCTAGATAATTATCTAAGCGCAACACTGAATTGATACATATATCATTAGAGTTAAGTAACAAAAAACAGTATCATATTAGGTTTTACTTTTTAATTTGATAGAATTTCACTTGGTTGGTTAAGAGTGTATCATTTGAGTCCTAATTTTTAATTGTAATACAATAGTTTCTTTCGAGGAATAATAATCTTTTTTACAGAGAATGAAAGTCATCTTGAATTGGAATATAAAGGGGCTTTCAATAAATATATTTGAAAAAAAATTAAAACTACTATTACTTGATTCTAGTGACAGCAAAAACAAAAATCAAGCATAGCATCGTTACGATTGCAAAAATGCAGTAAATATATAATGCAATTTGCATTATTATCTGTTGAGAGCAAAAACACAGCAAAAATCACACATAATAAATAAATATATCTTATCACACGTTTAACTTATTAAATAAATGTATTTTTATTAAAGAAGTACATTTAATCAGATTTTGCTACATAGAAATTGTACTTTAAATTTTTTTGCATTTTAAGTAATGTTACTAAATGAAAAGTTCTCCATATTGCATTGAGTGTATTGTTGCCTGGTTTTCAAAACATCAATTTAATATTCTGAATTCCCAGTAGAAATTGTATTAAAAATTAAACTGATAGGAAAATATTACACATTTTTATTTTTATTAGTCGTGATATGCAGTATTTATATTTGCCTGTGACAGAAATTTAAATATGAAATAAATATTGATAGATCGTGGTAAACAGAAGAAACATGGTCCGATATAACATTTCCGTGTTTCTGCTGTTTCTTTTTGAGATAGTAGCATATGTTTGTTTTTACTATGTTTTCGCTATCTTGCATGCCATGCAAGCAGATTCGATTTCTGACGCATTTGCCAGTATAATATGTATGATAATCACGTTATGCTCAGTTTTGGTTTAGTTTTTGATGACATATTGTATCAGCAGGCAATGTTAAAACTGTTTTTATGCCAAGAACTTCAGCTTAATTTTTGCAGGATTTTAAAGATAATATATCGTGATATTGAAACTGATCGTTTTCTACTACTGATCGTTTTTTACTGACACTAACTGATACAGTTCATGCTTGGCTACTGCCCGAGTTCTGTCAGTATAGTATTGGATTGTCCGGAAAGTTCATGCCAATTTTGAAGGAAAATTGAAACGCAGAAGATTTAAATTTTAGTATACCATACATTTATTAAATTTAAATCTTTTGCGGCACGAACTTTCCGGACAACCCAATATATAACACACAAATAATAATACATAATCTTGGCAGATTTGGTTATGTGGGTATATTCAGACTTATGTAAATATCTTTAATATAAGAAGCAAGCTACATAATTAGGAATATATTTTTATTTATATTTTTTAAAATAAACATATTATATTATTTCGAGTAACCTAACTTATATTTTCGTAATATACTCGCATTTAGTAATATATATTCAAAAATATTTCATGTATAATTGCATATAGTTATATAAAATTATACACGATTACATGTAATTATATGTAATTATGGAC
>NW_017259583.1:1101324-1104908 GCF_001594045.1 Atta colombica | reverse complement strand
ATATAATATATACAATAAATACTTTTCATAAGTCATAACTTTTATAATAAATATTTATGATCTAAGACCACAAAAATATTTACAAAATGTTAAAAATAAACAATATAATATATTATAAGACCGTATATATATATAGCACAAATTATAGAAATCAAACCCTTATACTAGCTGGATCTTAAATGCTTGTATGATTCTTGTGTGAATTTATATACTACGTATGTAATTCTTAGAAACGCGTACCGAAATGATTTTTCGGTCTTGAAACGTTAATCAAATAACTACCGTAGTAATATCACGAGTTAAATTGACTAGCAATTTAATAAATTTTTGATGCTTATTCGCATCTTCGAAACGATCTTAATAATGTTGAGTGACGTATTAAAATCTGCGTTTCAAACAATATAATATATTATATTGTTTATTTATATCGCCTAAAGAAAACATTGTTCCTTCATATGCTAATTATTGCGAAGAATATTACTAAGGCCTCGGTAATCTAAAGGCTTAGGACGCTCGTATGGAATGCAAGAGATTCGGGTTCGACTCCCGGCCGAGGTAATATTTTTCACAATAAGAATTAACTATTTACAGATTTTAATACGTCACTCAACATTATTAAATTTTGAAGATGCGAATAAGCATCAAAAATTTGTGTAAATTGCTAGTCAATTTAACTCGTGATGTTACTGCGATAGTTATTTGGTTAGCGTTTCAAGACCGAAAAATAATTTCGGCGCGCATTTCTAAGAATTACATACGTAGTATAATATATAACACACAAAGAATCATATAAGCATTTAAGATCCAGCTAGACCGTGTAAGGCTTTTATTTCTATAGTTTGTGTTATCACAAATACACATATATTCTATAATATATATTGTTTATTTAAGAAAATATATGTGTATCATTTCATGGGTTAATGTAATGTAAAGAAATGAAAATAGTTCATTTCGCTGCGAACTTGATTATGTTTTATTTAAATCAGAAAAGTTGACATATTAAATCGCGTTCATGTAAAATGCATACGTGACGTTTATCGCAACAGCCAATCAGAAAGATCGATAGTACCATTGACACTTCTGATTGACTGTCTCGAGCGTTGCATGTGCGTTTGCATGTTGCAATTTATGTTATGATCTTACGTTACGTCATTGTAGAATAGGCTTTAGATGATATTTACATTAAGGTTAAGTTCTTATGAATTCTACTGTTGTGATTGTCAATTCGCTTATTGCTTACGTTTTACTGCTTAAGTTTTTTTTTATGTGTCATAGCTCATAGCTCTTACTGTATTCGGCGCGCATACGTTAAAGTCCGATTTACACACTGCGGCGCTGAATATGAAATTGTAAAAGTATATATGTATATAACTCAAATAACACACAATATTTATAGAATATTTACGAAATATTTGTAAGATTTATTTTTAACACAAACTATAGATATCAAAGTCTTACACAGTCTAGCTGGATCTTAAATGCTTATATGATTGCTTTGATGAATGCTTTGTGTGAATTTATATACTACGTATGTAATTCTTAGAAACGCGTGCCGAAATGATTTTTCTGTCTTGAAACGTTAATCAAATAACTACCGCAGTAATATTACAAGTTAAATTGATTAGCAATTTAACAAATTTTTGATTCTTATTCGCATCTTCGAAACAATCTTAATAATGTTGAGTGACGTATTAAAATCTGTTAATTCTTATTGCGAAAAATATTGCCTCGGCCGGGAGTCGAACCCGGATCTCTTGCATTCCGTTCGAGCGTCCTAAGCCTTCAGACTACTGAGGTCTTAGTAATATTCTTCGCAATAATTGGCATATGAAGGAACAATGTCTTCTTTAGACGACGTAAATAAATACTTCTTAAATAACGTGATAATATCATTAGTAGATAATTAGTCGTTTAAAATATTTATATACTTTTACATTTAATTTTGCTAATTTCAAAGTAGCACATCTAGTGTAGTGCAAGTGACCAAATTCGCTATTACAGTTAATAGTTTAATAAACAAATCGACCATTGCTTTCATCAGATCAACGTTTCTGATTAGCTGTCTTGACAAGTATTGCGTGTGGATTTTGCGTGTTGCGATTTATGTTATGGTCTTACTGTTACGATTGTAGAATAGACTTAACATGTTGATTTTCTTATTGCTGCCTTAAGTTTTTGTGTGCTCTTAGGGTATATCCACACAAATTTGCATAGCCGCATATACGTATGCATAAAGAAAATTATCTAATTGCATTTCTTTATAAAGACTCTATAAAGACGCACGTAAAACGTGATTGGATAATTTTCTTTGCGGCTATGCAAGTTTTTGTGGATATATCTTTACAGTTCAAATACTTAATACATAAATGAAAAGATGTACGACGTTAACCGCCTATATGTAATATAAAATTTTTTATTTTTCATGAATAAGACCTCAGTGACCTCAGCTTTTTCATATGGATGATATAAAGCAGAATTCATATTGGATATTATTCGTTGCTTGCGTTCAGTATGCAATAGGCATGGCATAATGTATGCGCCAATGCGTTTTAGATGGGACTTAAAATAGATGTTATAAACCTTAAATCTTAAGAAATTGATCAATTTCTTAAGGCTTACTACACCTATTGTAGATCCCGTCGCACAATAGACACGGAAACGCTTGCTGTGCGGTGTAAATTAGCGCGATATTATTAGAGAATCTCAAAGGGAGAGAATGGCAAATTGGTCACTTGAGTAGAGTTTCAATAATCGCGTCCAATCAGAACGAGGATCACGTGACTAGTTTTTTCCAATTTCTTCCATGACTATGGAGTTTTGATGACCATATCTAATAGAAAAGGAGCAATTTGCTCTCTCCCTTAAAGGCTCTCTAGATTATAGCCAACCAATTTACAGCTTACTTTTCAACTCCGTAAAGTTAAAAAATGATTGTCTACTGCACCAATTTCTGCCGCGTGACAAGTATCCTGTGAGATCTCGAGGAAAAAATGTTTCATATATAATTATACATAATTATATAAAATTATATAAAATTACATAAAATTACAAATGATTATATATAATTATGAGCATATTTTATATATATTTATATATAATTACATATAATTATATGTAATACGTCCATACAAATTTTTTTTCCCGGAGAGCTACTATATACTTGAGATCTGCAGTGTCGTTATAGAAATTAGTATCATATAACAAGAAGAATGCTGTAGGATTGAGTCTCAAAAGTTGAGGAAAATTTCTACTACAACAATGTTTCTATTACATTGTAGTGATGATGATTCACTTATAATTTGTAATAAATCAAATGTTATCTTCCAAAATGAAGTTGAGAAAGGTGATGTAGTGTCATTTCATTATAGAGGAAAAGAATATTTGGGTACAATAATCGAGTGTTCAGGTAAGTCTAAACAATGGCTGCGTTTAACACAGAATAAGCAGTTTGCGGTGTGTTGTTAGTAGCTTTGCAATTCTTGTAAAATTTTTTATTGAATGATGTCAGCGATTTTTTTTTAAGGATGTATGAATAATATTTCAACTTAATAATAAAATTATTAAAAAATTATTTAAAAAATTAT
>NW_017259583.1:1100579-1101224 GCF_001594045.1 Atta colombica | reverse complement strand
AGAGTATTCTAAATTACATTAAAAATAATACGACAAATTTGGTGACGATTTACTATTTGAATTATAAGTTTTAATTATTTTAATAAATTGTATTTTTTAAATCTGTGTTCTAATAAAAATGTATGGAAATGTATTATATAAAATGAATAATACAAAATCTCAACTTCTTAACATAAGTACATTATGTATTCAAGATTATTTATGTAAATTATAAGGTTCAATTATAAGGTACATTTTCAATGCACGAACTAATTGTCCAATAAATAAAATATTTATTTATTCTACCTTGTAAGTAATCACTCGAGAAAAAATATTATATATAGAGACATATTTTTGTATAATTATGTATAATTGTATATGAAAGATATCCATTTTTTATATAATTAAATATGAAACATTTTTCCCGGGTAGTGAATTGCAATGAAACTTTACAGAAGTTATTTTGAACATTTAAAATATTTATTAAAAAAAATTTAAATTTTTGATATTTTTAAATTTTAGTTTATAACAATAAAAATAATAATTAATAAAATAAATACACTATAAAAATGTCTTCAAATAAAATTGTGGAATGTTTGACATAATTTCATATGCATACATAGAATATAATATATCACACACACACACACACACACACACACACAC
>NW_017259583.1:1100105-1100512 GCF_001594045.1 Atta colombica | reverse complement strand
CACACACACACACACACACACACACACACACACACACACACACACACACACACACAGAGTGTTATTATACAGAGAGTCCGTAAGTTTTGGCCAATCACTTTTGTGTAGATAGAGCGGATTAAACTGAGTCGAAAAGTCCTCTATTATTTTGCAATTTTCAATTGCAATTTCAATAATTTTTTATTCAAATACTATCAATTTTACAGAAAAACATGCAGCAAGTGACAAAAACTGTTTATTTTCTTTTCATAGAGCTCTAAGAATTTTTTCAAAATTTTTTATCAACTTTTTAGTACTGCATTTTCTTATTTTTACAAACATTAGAAAATACGGTATTAAAAAGTTCTGAAAAAATTTACAAAACTTTATGAGAAGAAAATAAATGGTTTTTGTCTCTTGCAGTTTTT
>NW_017259583.1:1099030-1100091 GCF_001594045.1 Atta colombica | reverse complement strand
TATATATATATATATATAAATACACGTATGTTGATGTTTCTGAATAAGTAAATGTTTATTTGTTTATGAGAGAGGTTCAAAATGACCACTTTTCTACTCTGCTTTGAAAGGAATTAGTTGCATATAAAATTTTATTAGCATCTAAGGATCGAATTGCTTCAGTTATTCTACGAATCATATCGTCTCTAGTAGTTGGACGTTCACGGTATACAAAATCTTTTATCCTTTCCCACAAATAATAATCAAGAACAGTAAGGAAGTCCAGTGATCGAGGTGGATAATTGATCGGACCTATCTATCTATCTATCTATCTATTTTATTTGTTTGGAAACATACATAGTTTAGTACTGCATGGGCAACTCTTGATGTATGTGGTGGATATTCATCTTGTTGGAAATATGTCTAGGCGCAATCTTAATGGAAAATTTTCTAATAAGACAGGAAGTTCTGTTTCTAACAAAATTGAATATTTATTACTGTCTAGATTGTTTTCAAAGAAAATAGGACCTACGATTTCCAATAATGCTGCACCAAACATTAACTTTCCAAATATATTGATGATCTATTTGTCTTAATCAGCGGGGATTATTTTCTGACCAATAACAGCAGTTTCAAGTATTGACAAATCCATCACTTTTGAATGTACATTCGTCAGAAAATAAAAGTTTTAGATGAAAATCGAGTAGTTGCTCTCTTATCCAGTTGCAAAATGCAAATTTCTATTCAAAATCATCATAAGTCAATGATTGATAAACAGATATATTTCGTAAGATTTCAATTTGTTTTCTTTTAAAATGAGTCTGATAATGTTACTAATACCTTTCTCTAACCAAAATACCTTTCTCGACTTAAAAAATCATGAGGGTTCAATTCTGCCGATGCAAGAATTTCCGCTGTTCTTTCATTCTTAATTGGATGATGGATCTGTCTACTTTTATTATGTTGAGGCTGAATGACACTACTAATTCTGATTCAATTAGTCAATCTTGAAAAGATTTTCTGTGAGTGAGGAGTCGATTAGAAAAATTTCGCTATCGCTACAATTTTTCAGCACTAGCAAA
>NW_017259583.1:1087726-1098930 GCF_001594045.1 Atta colombica | reverse complement strand
TATGTATAGTTTGTTAAAGTACAAATATTAATATAATCGTAAAAATATCACCCCTCCATTCTTGACATGCTAATAGCTAATATAGCTATTTTTCTAGCATATTTTTAATTCGCTAGACTGCTTAACAAACATGTTGGAAAAACTGCTATAAGTATCAAAAAAGAATTTTAGTACACTACAGTTACTTATTGGCATTTTTGCAGCACTTTTTAAGCTACTTTTTGTGCTGGAACCAATACGTACTTTTCTCTTGATTCAAGACAGTAGAAATTTTATTATTGAACATAAAAAATGATATTTCTATTATTGATGTCGAAGAAAGTTCTATCGTAAGTTTTCCTTAACGAAAAATTTTTCAGAATTTGTATACGAATTGAAACACTTTTATTCACTTTAATTTCACAGATAAGTACTTTAAAATTCTAGATATATATTTAAAATTTTTTATATATTATAATTATATAGAGGATATTTCTTCTAATTTGATCATTTAAAATGTCTCTTATTTTTGATGATACGAAAATACTACAGAGAAAAGTTGTCCGATTGGAAGAGACACATATTATGAGTAAACAATTTTTCTCAAGAGTATAGTTTTTGAGATATCATTACGATTTTTTTAAATAGAGTAGCATATTTTCATTAATGTAGTTTATAAAAAAATAAATTCAATTATATGTGATATGTTGTCCTTCAGATGACCTTGGACAAAAAAAATAACATTTATATGGGAAAAAGAAGAATTAACATACTTAAATGTTTTTAATGAAGATATTTATTTACTTTAGAAGATGTCCGAAATGATTGCCATTAATTTCCATACATTTTCAAATGCGATAAATAAATTATTGTTTCGTATTTTCAATAATTTCCGGGTGACGGCGTTCGTAAGCATGTTGTTTACAAGCGGCAACCGTCGTCGCTAAATATTACGTGCCTAGAGATGAACGAGCTCTCACCGCGCTGGATGGTCCTATCCTGTTGCGCGCTTTCATTTGGCGATAGGTTAGATGAATTTGACTATATTCATAAGTTAATAACTCGTTAACTATCGCGGAAATTGAAAAATGATAGAGGAATTTTCTTCTCAGTTTAGTTCATTCTATGCCTCTATGCGAAAGATTTATCGTTACTTTTCAAACTCTATATACATATATACGAGTTTCTCAAAATAATCGCCAAATATTTTATGAACAGGTAGAGCGGATTAAACTGAGAAAAAAGTTTTCTATCATTTTGTAATTTTTGCAATAGTTAACAAGATATTAATTACTAAAATTGTCGAAAATTGGTCTTCAATAATTTTTTTATTCAAATACTATATATGTATTGTATATATACTATACAGAATGCGTCATCAAAATCCGGACAAATCCGAACAATTTCTTTAAACAAAATGTTTTTAATGAAAAATTAAATATTATAAAAAATTCTTTTACGTGATACTTGGAGGATCCCTGTAGAGCATAATTATTCGATATATCTCCCATTAACTTGAATGACAGCCTCTATTCTCGGTCTGAAGCGTTCGCACACATGCTGTAATGTAGCGCTGTTCATGCCGACGAATGCTGGCTCAATAGCGATTCTTAATAACGTCACATTAGGATGCCGAGACTTGTTTGTGATTCTTCCAACTACGTTCCATACGTAGTAGTCTAAGAGATTTAAATCTGAGCTTGAGAGGCCAGAATTCCTTGGATCAAAACATATCGACGTTGTTTGAGAGCCAATTTTGAATCAAATGATTCGTATGAGCCGGTGCACTGTGCTCTGTCCTGCTGAAAAACATGTGGCCTTCTGAGATGCTACAGTTTCCATCCATGGCTTCACTACATCTATCAGAACGCGCAAATACACTTCTTTTGTGACAGTTTCCCCTTTTTTAAAGAAATGTGATGGCATGACATTATCCTCACTGGACATAACATCTAGCACGTGAACATTGCCCGAAAATTTCATTCAATAACAGAGACATTCTCGGGATTGTAGGCGAGTCATCAGTCATTCTTCCGGTTGATTTTGGCATCAATAGTAAATAAAAATTTTTTCGTCAAAAAAGAACTTAATTCATCCCGGCGCTTCGTTTTTCAAAGAACACAGTAATAGATTGCAGCAAACAACTCGGCTTGTCCTGGCAACCTCAGAGAACATCTCTCATAATCTTTAATGTGTATGATTTGTATCGAAAGTCCTCTTCGGCAATTCGACACATTGTCTTACACCAACAATCGATAATTTAATGATTGCTCTGAGTCATCCGAAATCAGCACTTGAGCCCTTTCAATGATTGCGAGGATCTTCGTGGTTCTTTCGAGTGACTCTTCCTCGCTGACATATTGAAACTTTCGGACTGTTCTAAAGCCATATATTTTGCCATAACGTCATAAACGGTTGATCTTGAATATCCAACGAACCGAATTATTTCCGTTGCTGTGTACCCAGCGCGGAGGCCTTCGATGATCGCGGATCTTCGCTTATACTCCGCACTTGGTTTCAATATCGCGGCCATTTTGAGAATATGACTTTATTAGAAGCATCAGGCTTTCTCGGACGCCAACAACAATTTCTGATGGAGGCACAATATAGCGGAAAATTTAAATTGAAATTTGTCCGGATTTTGATGACACACCCTGTATATAATTCACATTGAATTATTTAAGCATTAAAGATCCAGCTTCAACCGTTGTAGGCATTTAATTTCTAATATTGATTGTATTCTTACATATGCGGTCTAAAATATAGATTCTTAATATTGTTTCTGAAAAGCTATAAAAATTATACAGAAATTCTTAAAAATTCTGAAAAAATTTTCATAAAAACAATTTATGACTCATATTTTCTTTGGTATTAGTAACAGATTTTTATATCCAATGATAAAATAGCTTTTTGTTTTAAAAAGATGTTTGTAATTTTTTGATGCATCTAGCAAGTGACATAATTTGATTTTCTTATATTCACTGTGTTTTGATATACGCTTTTATTGTGTATCAGTACTACAAATGTATAATATACGTAATGTGCTGTAGATTTTCAATATTGACATTGTATATAGAAACGATCATTATATGTATATGCACTTAATGTTGCGTATGCATTTTTTTCTTGAAATGTTTCAGAAAATGAAAAAGAATTACAAGATCTTCGTAAAAAAATGTGCATACAAAAGAAAAAATTAAAACAACATGCTGGAACATCATCGCAGCAACTGATTGATAGTAAAAGAAATGATATACAAAATCGTAAATACAAGGATTGTCCATCTATATTCAAATGTAATACAAATAATGAAGAGAACACGAACAAAAAAATTGTAGGTATTTATTTTTTTCATTTAATACTTTATCTTGTAGTTGCAAATATATACAGGATGAGCTCGAACATTCCAGCCAGACTAAGAATTTATAGAAAAAATTTTGAACTAAAAGTTTTCTACAAAAAATGTTTCCATAAGTTAACGCCCAATAACATAAATATCAGGGAAAGTATGCGTTTTTTTAAACAAAAAGTAACAAAAGTTTTTGTAATAAAAATTGTAATAAAAAATTAAATTATTTTTCAAATAAGAAAATGATTACGCTTTAGGTTTTGAGATAACTAGTTTCAAATTAAATGTCAATATCGAGAAAAAATATTTACTATGAATATCTATATTCAGATATTTTAAAACTATCTATATTTATCATTTCGAACGAATAGACATTATATCCAATATATTGCACAGCGAATAGAGTTCAAAAAAAAAGGAAAACTCCCAATTCTTTTAGAGTTTACGAACGAAGATCTGTGATATTTGATCATTGATGTAGGGAAGGCTTCGTTTATTTATAGTCTCAAACTCGACACTGCGCTCACTGAGCGCTCTTGCATCTAATTAGTATATTCCGTTGGATCCAAAGACCAACAGATGTAAGAGCTCACTGATCGCTCAGTCAAACTCAGTAGTACTGATTATCGAATGCATTCTAAAAATATTCAAAAATGGAAAGTGAATATAAATAACAAAAAAAAAAAAAGTCAATATTTTATTCGATATTTTTATATCGAGCAACAAAAAATATTATCGAATAACGATAATATAGAATAATGATAAACATCCCTATTTCAAATGCATAAAAAAGTATTTTTTTTACAGTAGAACTTTTTAAAAATACTCTTTATTTATATATATATATAAATAAGTATTTTGAAGAAACTGTATTGTTAACAGCAGAAAAAAAACTTCTTTGTATATTTAAAATTGATTATTTCAAAATTTATGAAATATATCAATACTATAATCACTTTGAAAGAAAATTTAATTCTCTACAAACTCTTTTAAACTCTTTTATTATTTTTTTGTTAAAAAATGCATATTTTTCCTGATATTTATAAAAATATAAAATAATTGTGATTTAGAGGTTGTTGGACATTAATTTTTTGAAAAAGGAAGCATTTTTCGTTCGTTGTAAAGGAAACTTCATTCAGAATTAAATGTTCTATAAAATTTCATAATTTGGTCGCGGAACGTTCAAGCTCACTCTGTATATTTAAGGATATATTTCAGAGCTCAAAAATATTACACTTTTTAATTATATCTAGAAAAAATTATCCAAATGTGATAAAGCTTCTAATGCAAAAAATACTCAACTGAATGAGCTATTACATGAAGACTCTACATTTGCAGATGAATTACTCTCAAATACATCCTCTGATGAATATGAATATGAATTTATTTCACAAACGCAGAAGGTATACAATAGTTCCATTATTAAAATTTTATAATCTGTTGTACAGCTGTATAATTCATTTTTTGGTAGAAAAAGATAAGAAAAGAATATGGAAAATTAGAAAATAATTACAATTCATCAAAGGCTGAAATTTGTAATGGGAATCCAAAGAGACAAGATTTACAGAAAAAATTAGAAGAGGCTTTAGCAACCATTGCAGATTTAAAAAAAAGGATTGGAAGAACTGAAAATAATGGTAAAATGTTTGTATACTTTTATTTTTTTTACAAGGTCTATTTTCTGTGACTGAAGTTTTTAGTATACTTACACCTTTGGAATTTATACATTAAGAAATATAGTATACCATATACATTAACTCTCAGTACACATAATTCTAGCAGTCCCTATCTATCCACATCTGGGTATTTATAATCCAATGTTTTTTTTACTTGTATCTCAGATTGTGGTGCATCAATTTTAACTAATTTTTTTAAATCTATTTGAAGATTGAAAAAATGAATTTTTGAGTTAGAAAGTCTAAAATGTCGTAGCACAAAAGATATTTTACAATAAGTGAAAAAGGATCGGAAAAAAACAAAAAAAAATGAATTTTTTTCAAAATCTCTATTTGACAAAAATAAATGAAAAAAGATTTTATTAGTGATAAATCAATAGTGAGTAGAACTACTAATGAGTAGAACTTTAAGAAACTATAAGCATTTTTGCGATTTGTTTTAAACGATATTTTTTTTGCAAAGTGAAAATGAGTGATTTTTCAGTTTTATGAAAACTAATCATAAACCGAAAATCTTTGAATTTTGATAAAAATAAATAAAAAAAGGTGATTCTATCGTTCTTCTATAGTAAATATTAACAATTTACTATTAATATTTAATATTTGCCGCATTTGACGTGGAAGTCATTACCAAGGAAGAAGAAGAAGTCTTTTTCTGATATTAAGAAACACAATAACATTGATTTAAATCATTTTTTTATGATGTGCACTAAATTTATAAATAATCCAATTAATCATTTCTACTTATATTTCAACTTTGCAGTTAGTCCGGATTTTCTGACGTTGTACCCATAAGGGATTACCCCCATCATGCAATTTATACCGTACAATTAGCTTCTTCTTCTTTTTTTTCTTATCCTTTTTGTGCAACAGGGGCAATCTAATAGGTTAAGATCTACGAGCTCTGGGAATTTCGAGCTTGTGCGAATCCAAATTGCACTAAAATGGCTGCCACTTCCCTCGGGTCGGACGTCTGCTGCTATCCAGCAGTGGTCGCGCGCCATGGGATGAAGGGGAGGAGTGTAATATGTTTAAAAAAATAGGTTATTGGCCTTTATAAAGGCCAGGAATAAGCGGCATAGTTTAGGGGTGGGAGAGGAGAGGGAAGGGGATAGATCTTGTGAGGTGCAAGGAAATTTTTAAATTATAAATTCCCATATTTGCTTAGAACTGTACAGAATGCGTCACCAAAATCCGGACAAATTTCATTTAAATTTTCTGCTATATTGTGCCTCCGCCAGAAGTTGTTGTTGGCGTCCGAGAAAGCCTGATGCTTTTAATAAACAGTCATATTCTCAAAATGGCCGTGATATTGATCAATTGCGGAATATAATCGAAAAGCTGCGATCATCGAAGGCCTTCGCGCTGAGCACTCAGCAATGGAAATAATTTGGTTCTTTGAATACCCGAGATCAACCATTTATGACGTTGTGGCAAAATATATGGCTTTAAAACAGTCCAACGAAGGTCCAATATGCCAGCGAGTTACTCGAAAAAATGCACCGCAAGGATCCCGGCAGTCGTTGAAAGGGCTCAAGCGCTGATTTCGAATGAACTCAGGGCAATTGTTGCCCATTCTTAGATAGTGAAGCCGTGAATGGAAACTGTTGCGTCATGTGTTTTTCAGCAGGACAGTGCATCGAGTATACGAGTCAAAATTGGCTCTCAGACAACGTCGATATATTTTGGTCCAAGGAATTCTGGCTTCCTAACAGCCCAGATTTAAATCCCTTAGACTACGTATGAAGTGTAGTTGAAAGGGTCACAACCAAATCTCGACATCCCAATGTCGTCATTAAGGATCGCTATTGAGGCAACATTCGTCGGCATGGACAGTGTTACATTACAGCGTGCGTGCGAATGCTTCAGACCGAGAATAAAGACCATCATTCAAGTTAATGGGGGATATATCGAATAATTATGCTTTACAGAGATCTCCCAAGTCATATAATATGATTAATACTCTAGCAAGAGTTCCCGCAGGAACAGGCGGGTGAGTCGACTATGTTAATCCTACAGAGGCTCTCGTTAAGATTGATATGATTGGACCTGAGGCGATTTATAAGCACAATTGCTTTTCTGCTGAAAGAGATTTCATGAAACCAGGTTCTTCTGGATGTCGTGTATTGCTCATAATATATTGCACTCTTGGAGGCGGAAAGCGTTTTCATGTATTCCTTGAACTGAGTATAGGCGCGACTCTTCGATTCGGTCAAGAATTCTTCGTAAAGCACACGAAACGTCGATGAGTATCCAGCGTTGCCTGCTGGCCACTGAATCCGCAGCTTCGTTCCCCGAGATGCTGGAATGAGCAGGAATCCAAAACAGGATAATCTCTCTGCCTTTGCTAATAGTCTCATAATAAGTCTGCTTGATAAAATAGATGGTGTAGTTGCGATGAGCTTTCCCCATGTCCTGAACTGAATCAAGAGCACTCCTGGAATTTGAAAAGATAACACAACACTGTTCAAGGTCTATGGTAATAAGAATGGCCTGGAATATAGCCCAAAGCTCCGCTGAGAAAATGGACGTTTCCGCGGGGAGTCTGTGATTGATGTTGCCAGGCATCTCGAGAGAAAAAATTCCAGCTTCGACAGCACCCTTCGGATTCTTTGAGCTATCCGTATAGAAAGACATGGCGTTCTGCGTGTACTGAGAGGATTTGTGTAGAAAGTCTGCCACAATTAAATTGCTATTATCCTTCTGGTCGCATCCGAATATGTCCTTGACATATGTTATTTCCTGGGCATATACCTCATAAGTATGCCAAAAAGCAGGAGGATAGGTAGAGCAATGAATAATTCGCTTCTCATGGCGACTAGTGACGTAGTGCTTGAAGAGGCTGGAGTTTTAAATGATCTCCGATCTTGAGATTCCTTCTAATGGCAGTAATTTCAAGCTCTTCTAGCGCTGCGTACGCTAAGTTAAATTTGTTTGCTATGGCCTTATAAACAAATTTAGAAGCAATTAAATTAAATCTAATATTCATTTTGAATTCTTTGATTTCACTAGTAAGAATAACATTGATGGATATCGAGATATGATATCCTATCGCTTTTCTAATTATCCTCTACTGGAGATGCTGCAATTTGAGGAAGTGCGCCGTAGAAGGACTCCACGAAAAGAATTGAATTTTACGGCACTTTGGAAAGTGGACCTAAATAGAAGAAGTCCGGAATGAGATCCCCATTTAATATCTGAGAGCGCCGAGGTGATACCGCAAATTCTTCTGCCCTTGTCTATTAAGTAGCGGAAGTGATGTCTTCTTTTAAGTTTGTGATCCAGGATGACGCTTAGGATGATGTCAGTGAGTTCTAGATATTGATGCTCCGTTGATGGACAGGCAAGCGGCGATCTTCACAGGATAAAAAATAATCCAGCTAGACTTATGTGAGAACACCTTTAGATTCTTCCTATATTTTAAATATCCAATTATCCTATCAAGGGAAGCCTGGATGGAAACAATAGCGTTATTCAAATTTCATTGTGTAGATATAGGACAACGTCATCCGCATATTGCAATAGACGAATGTAGAGTGGAGATGCTGGTCTAAAGCCCTTAAGTATATATATCAAAAAGAAGAGGGCTCAAAGCCTGAGGTGTGTTCCTTTAAGTAAGGTGTACGAGCCCCATGTGTAACTCTCCATCGATAACGAAATTCAATTGCCTATTGCTGATTAAATTCTCAACAAACTTCTTGAGAAGGACAGGAATACCTATCTTGAAAAGATCATAAAGCCTGTGAGAATCGATATTATCAAACGCCCTCGCAACATCCAGGAAAATGCTACTGTGGGAGTCTGATTGAGAAAGCCTGTTCTAACTGCGGTAGTAAGAACAGCTAGATTGTCATCATAAGCCCTAAAAAGCCTAAAGCCTGTGTTGGAAGAAAAATAGGCTGAGACTCGATAAACTAGTCTGTAGTATAATATTCCATGAGTAAGACATGAGGGATACGGATCTAACCATGTTACTGCCTGAGTTGGGAATCAATACTACCAGCGAATTTTCCAGGAGTCTGAAAAAGCCTATTTTCATTGTAGACATCTAGCAAGCGTGCTAAGAATTTCCCAGGAAGATTAGCGATCAAAAAGAAAAGTCAACCTGGTTCAATCCCAGAGCCGAATGCTTCTTAACAGATTTCAGAGCTTTCTTAACAGATTTCTTAGTTCTTTAGGCGTCAGAGAACTGCCCAGCCAATTGCAAGTGAGGAGATTCGCAATCCTCCTGTTTGATAGTCTCCATGGACTTGATATCATAATAACATATCGGCGGACAGAGTTTAGAAACCGAATAGTGAGACTTGTCTGAGATCCTGCAACGGTTGATAATTTAGTGCAGTGTTTCTGAGAAAGCTTTTGATAAGGGACCATATCTGGCTCGTGATGATTCGGCTGTTAAAGCCGTTAAAGCCGTTAAAGTCCAAATTACGTCACCTTTTATGTTTTTGTGCTGCTAGATGCTTGGTGCATGAGATGAGATCTGGCTTTTCGAAACGCCACATTATTCCTGTTGGGGTATAAACCTTCGTACAGCTCGTCTCTATCCTCCACCGTCCTGGCACTCCTCGTTTCACCAAGGCGGAGCGTACAGATTTTTACCCTGCACGCTGCGCGGAAAGTCTTTGCCTTCTGGCAACATCGAGTATAGATTGCACAAGAATGTTGTACCGTCCGATCGGATCGGTTTTCTCTTCTGAGAAGATGCCGCAATCAAAGACAGCAGGCGACGATACAATTCATCGAGTACAATTCCTCTTTTCTTAAGGAAAGCTTGTAACGAAAGTTGGATTTTAGGCAAATCTAAGCGCCGATTTGCGTGACCACTGGAAAATAGTCGCTGCCATGAGTGTCCTTGTCAACATAAGAGTCACATATAGTGGCGAACTGTGCGGACGATAAAGCCAGATCGATAACTGAGGTGAGTGAAGTCGAGGAATGCAGATAGGAGTATCTTTATTAAGAACCAAATCGAAATCTTCGCCATCATGAGCCTCCTGCTCGAAGCAGACACTCTTTTACAAACCGTATGGTGAGCATTCAAGTCTCCAAAACAAGGTAATATTTGTAATTATTCAGCTTATTAAATAAACTCTGATAAAATGAAGAAGGGATTTGCTCCAGATGTCTATATAAGTTGACTATTATGATTTGTTACGTTCAAATTCTTGGAAGTTTAGTCGAGGAGACAATGAGGAAGAATGGAGAGAGTATGGAAGTGCGGCTAGACTCAATCTCACAGGTATATGCGCGGAGACGAACACCTGTGAGTCGCACGCACTTTTTCGATCCCGAAATATGGGTCAATGTCCCGAAAGGACACTATGATACCTGTTCCGATGAACAGTGCGAACATCGGTCCTACTTTTTGGGTCAAGGAACTTAATCCTTTTGACCCGGGACTGGACCTCGTGCGATCTCGGCGTTTAGAGGGAAAGGAATGCGGATGGTGATTTATTAAATGTGATTATTTAAATAAACGAAAACAGGGAATTTTCATTTATAATATAATCTATATTTATTTTAAAAAATTTAAGTTTATGATGAATAATTGTACATATATTTATATAAATATATAAAAAAAAAATCTTATCATTATTGGTGTGATTACAAGCTATTTAATATGGCCGAGTTAATATGAATTTAGCTAGAGCTTAGCTGGAGGTGTGAGTGTGTATGTGCATGTATGAGTATAAGAAGAGGAAATAGATTATTGGGTATTAGAGGCGAGGAAAGTGGTACAGGAGTATATCGGGATAAGATGTTTGTAGAGGACAGTGTAAGGGATGAGGTTCCCAGGGATGTAGACTGTAACTAGCCTGTTCCATTCGTTCGAGAGGGATGAATATAATCTAAAAAGCCGATCCCAGTCGATCGGCATAGGATCGCCCTAATAAGGAGGAGTGGGGAGTGATCTAGGAAAAAAGGAAGAGAAAATCCTTCTTCGAAAGGAGGAGGGGAAAGGAATCATTCCTCACGAGGAGGAGAGGAATAATTCCAGATTTCCTGAATCGCGGGATCGATGACCGGGGGGGGGGGGGGGGGGAGAGTGAGGTCTAATGATTGCGAGTGATCGGAAATTGGCGAATATGATATCTTGGTGAAGCTGCCGTCGGTCAGTTGTGGCAAGACAGTTGTGGCTTGATTGTGGCGGACGGTTCCTTCTCACTACCTACTCCTTCTCACATAAAGGATTCGTC